>NC_092341.1:366372500-366672500 GCF_046630445.1 Rutidosis leptorrhynchoides | reverse complement strand
TCAGGTGTGTTTAAAATAACCTCGAAGTACTAAAGCATCCCATAGTCAGGATGGGGTTTGTCAGGCCCAATAGATCTATCTTTAGGATTCGCGCCTACCGTACATAGACAAGTAGTTTAATGTTACCAACCTAAGGGTATATTTCTGGTTTAAACCCACGTAGAATTAGTTTTAGTACTTGTGCCTATTTCGTAAAACATTTATAAAAACAGCGCATGTATTCTCAGTCCCAAAAATATATATAAAAGGGAGCAAATGAAACTCACTTTTGCCTTGAAGGTATTTAATTCGACTTGGTCTCCGATAGATATCACGAACCTAACCATATATATAATATATCAACATATTTTCTTTTTTAAGTAATCGTTACATATATATACTTTTAATACTGTTAATTTTTTCTTAGTCCGTAGTTAGCAGTCCGATGTTAGTGGTCCACAATTAGTTGCATAAATAAAATAAATAAAGACCCCATCGTATTCGTATTGATCAGAATTAATCTCGACCCATGGTACCATGTTGTCAAATGACGTGTTGCGTACATAAAGTACCGTGTTGTCAAATGACGTGTTGCGTACAATCATGAGGTCTTATGATTAATCTTCTCGTGTTGTTTAAGGGTGGTCCTGAAATATATAAAATCAAATCATAAGTAATTATATATAAAATATCATATTAATTAGAAAAGATATGATTAATTTACTTTTTCTCCAAATATTTTCGTAGCTAAACTAGCTTCGGATACCCAATCTTGTTTTAGTCGTAGTTTCTTCATTACAACTCCGTTGTTGTTGGTTCAACTTGCCACTTCCTTGGATCGAGTCAAATTTTAAGAATATAAACTAAAAATACCTTAGTTTGTATTCGAAATCATAGGTTATAGGTTAAACTTTGGTGAAACTTATGAAAGTGATCATTTTCCATCATAAAAACAACATTTAATGATCATTTTTCTAAAAATACTTACACTTTGAGTTAAACCATGAAATTTTTATGTGTTAACATATTCATAAGAAATATCATTTTTCCAGAACATAAACTTCCAATTCAAAGTTCAAGATGGTTTTTAATTATCCAACCCAAAACAGCCCCCGGTTGCACTCCGACGACGTAGATTCAGTTTTTAAGATGTTCTTTGTAAAAACAAGTTATATCTTGTTAGGTTAGCATATCATTATGATATATTACAGGTCTTGAAGTGTTTTAAAAGTCAAGTTAGAAGGATCTATTTAGTTTGCGAACAAGTTTGAAATCATTCAAACTATGTTCTTGTTGTTAAAATTTTATACCACAAAATAAGATAGCTATATGAATATGAATTGAATAAGATTATGAACAAGGTTACTACCTCAATTTACTTGGACAAAGTTACTACAAAAGATAAGAAATAATCTTGGAATCAAAGAGTGGTGGAGTTAGATCAAAAGGTTGGAAGTAAACTTCTTCAAATGGGTGGTTATTTTGATATGTTCTTGAAAGAGTTTTCTTATGGTGTTTAAGGCTTGTAATTGAAGCTAAATGATGGGGAAAATGCTTGGAGATGATCAAGTATGAATTTAGGAGTATTTTGAGAGAGAAATGAGGGTGTAGGTATGAGAAAATGGAGTGAAGAAATGGTGTTCATTTATAAAAACGTTTTTAGTTTATAAAGAAAGAAAAGGATTCCTAATTTTGTTTTCTTACTAATAATTCATACTACTTGACAAATCTTAGTTACCTCATATCTAGGGCAGTAATAATTTTGATTAGGATGTTGATTTGATTTATATATACCAATAGTAAATACGTATAAAAGCTGGGTATGATACGGGTACATATACCCTAGATATACGTATAGAAATCTTGAGGAAATGGAACGAGAATTCAAATATAGCTATCTTTTGTGAATATACTTATATTGTTTTATGTATTTAAGTCCTTAAAAAGTGATTAAATACATTATATATACGATACGTGTATAAGCATTATATATTATAAGTATATATATCAAAGAATGTTACGTATAGTTATCGTTTTGAAAACTTAAGTTAGTAGTTTCAAAATATACTTATAACTCATTGTCATTAGTACACAATGAGATGTTAAACCATCCTTAGATCATGTTAAATATATATAAATACATATATATACACAAACGTATAATTATCGTATGTTATATAGTTCGTGATATCATCGGTCATATTGGACGGTCAAACGTTGTGTAAAACTCTTTTCAAAAACACAAGTCTCAACAATTTGGATTGCTTATCATGTTGGTATGGTTTAATTTATGTAAATATTAATCTCATAAGTATAATTTGGTTGAAAAATTCCGGGTCATTACATATTTGGTTACATCGCGAGGTACTTGACCTTTATATGATGCAATTTTACAAACATTGCATTCGTTTTTAAAAGACAAACTTTCATTACATCGAAAGTTGACGGCATGCATACCATTTCATAATATATCCAACTATAATTGACTTAATAATAATCTTTATGAACTCAATGACTCGAATGCAACGTCTTTTGAAATATGTCATGAATGACTCCAAGTAATATCTCTAAAATGAGCAAATGCACAGCGAAAGATTTCTTTTATACCTGAGAATAAACATGCTTTAAAGTGTCAACCAAAAGGTTGGTGAGTTCATTAGTTTAACATAAATAATCATTTCCATCATTTTAATAGACCACAAGATTTTCATTTTCATATCTCATAAATATACGTCCCATGCATAGAGACAAAAATCATTCATATGGATTGAACACCTGGTAACCGACATTAACAAGATGCATATAAGAATATCCCCTATCATTCCGGGAAATCCTTCGAACATGATATAACAACATCGAAGTACTAAAGCATCCGCTACAACGGATGGGGTTCGTTAGGCCCAATAGATCTTTCTTTAGGATTCGCGTCAATTAGTAGACTGGTTTACTAATTCTTAGGTTACCAAGTAAAAAGGGGCATATTCGACTTCGATCATTCAACCATATAATGTAGTTTCGATTACTTGTGTCTATTTCGTAAAACATTTATAAAAGCAGCGCATGTATTCTCAGTCCCAAAAATATATATTGTAAAAGCATTTAAAAAGGGAGTAATGAAACTCACAATACTGTATTTTGTAGTAAAAATACATATGACGTCATTGAACAAGTGTAGGGTTGGTCTCGAATTCACGAACCTATATCGTTTGTATATTCATTAATGCATATTCTTGAAATCAAATAATTATGTAGATATATTATTGTTAATGATATAATTTTTATATTAGTAATTTATGTATCTTTTTATTACTACATAAAAATATAACTTTTGTTAGGTTATATGTATCAAATATTTTATATGCATATATTTCATTCGTTTGTTAAAATAGTAATTATATTAATACTAAAGTAATATTAGTAGTGATTAAAATAATGATAATGATAATACTAGTGTTAATAATAATAATGATAATAATATTAATGGTTTTATCAACAATAATATTAATGATAGTTTTAATGATAAATCTTATAATAATGACAATAACAGTAGTTTTTAATAAGATGAAAAGTTTATTAATTATGATAATGAAAATAATAATTTTGATAATAATACGTAATACTTAATAATAATAATTTTTGTAACAATTTTATTACTAATGATAATCTTTTTAATAATACTTATGTTTATAATAATAATTCTAATATTTATAATGATACTAGTACTAATATTAATGAATATGATAATAAATTTTATTATGTTCATGATAGTAATAATCGTAATCATAATAGTGATATTAATGCTAGAATTTAAAAAAAAATATCATTAGTAATTAGTAATACTTATAATAATAATAATAACTCTAATACTTATAACTATAATAATATTGATAATTACAACTACACTACTTAATAATATCAACCATAATATTAATCATACTACTAAATTTTAGGAGTAATAATAACTATCATGATATTAATAACAATAATAATAATAATAATAATAATAATAATAATAATAATAATAATAACAATAATAATAATAATAATAATAATAACAGTAATAATAATAATAATAATAATAATAATAATAATAATAATAATAATAATAATAATAATAATAATAATATAAGAAATAAAAGGCTACCTTAGCAAGCTTTAAAAAGAAATTGATGTCCCAGCTCAGAATTGAACCCGAGACCTCTTGCTCACCGGCTAACACCACACACCACTACGCTATTGCTACTTTTCTGATTTAATACGAACTCCTAATTTATTTAACTAGTTTTCTGTATTACTGATAATGCTAAAAACGAACATATATTTCATAGCATTATCCCTCAAGAAAGACAAGCTTTTAGTTGCAATTTTTCTATTTACAAGTGATATTCGTTTAAATAATAAAGGGTGAAGACAAAAGACAGATTCTACGAATTGAAGACGCAAACGACCAAAAAGCTCAAAAGTACAAAATACAATCAAAATGGTTCCAATTATTGATAAGAAACATCTCAAAATTACAAGAGTACAAGACACGAAACGCAAAGTACAAGATATTAAATTGTACGCAAGGACGTTCGAAAATCCGGAATCGGGACCAGAGTCAACTCTCAACGCTCGACACAACGGACTAAAAATTACAAGTCAACTATGCACATGAATATAATATAATATATAATTAATTCTTAAAATTAATATATATATTATATTATATTATAAAACCGTCGGCAGAAGAAAACGACCACATGTGAGCCTCCCCAGCTGGCCATGCGATCGTATGGCCTTGAAGGGCAAAGCCCATGCGATCGCATGAGGCCCTTTTTCTGGTCACATGCCTATAAATTCGCGTGTTTGGTTCAGTGTAAAAGATATATATCCATCCATCCAACTCTCTCAACGTATATATATATATATATATATTTATATTATAATTTTAATTTTAATTTTAATTTCCAATAATAAGGGTATGTTAACGAATATTGTAAGGGTGTAAGTCGAAATTCTGTCCGTGTAACGCTACGCTATTTTTAATCATTGTAAGTTATGTTCAACCTTTTTAATTTAATGTCTCGTAGCTAAGTTATTATTATGCTTATTTAAAAAGAAGTAATCATGATGTTGGGCTAATTATTAAAATTGGGTAATTGGGCTTTGTACCATAATTGGGGTTTGGACAAAAGAACGATATTTGTGGAAATTAGACTATGGGCTATTAATGGGCTTTATACTTGTTTAACTAAATGATAGTTTGTTAATTTTAATATAAAGATTTACAATTGGACGTCCCTATAAATAACCATATACACTTGATCGGACACGATGGGCGGGATATTTATATGTACGAATAATCGTTCATTTAACCGGACACGGGAATGGATTAATAGTCACTAGAATTATTAAAACAGGGGTGAAATTATGTACAAGGACACTTGGCGTAATTGATAACAAAGTATTAAAATCTTTGGTTACACGCAGTCGATATCCTGGTGTAATTATTAAACAAAGTATTAAGACCTTGTTACAGTTTAAGTCCCCAATTAGTTGGAATATTTGACTTCGGGTATAAGGATAATTTGATGAGGATACTCGCACTTTATATTTATGACTAATGGACTGTTATGGACAAAAACCAGACGGACATATTAAATAATCCAGGACAAAGGACAATTAACCCATGGGCATAAAACTAAAATAACACGTCAAACATCATGATTACGGAAGTTTAAATGAGCATAATTCCTTTATTTTCATATTTAATTGCACTTTTATTTATTGTCATTGTATTTAATTGCACTTTTAATTATCGTACTCTTTAATTATCGCAAGTTTATTTTATCGCACTTTTATTTATCGCAATTTCATTATCGTTATTTATTTTACGCTTTAAATTAAGTCTTTTATTTATTTAATATTTTACATTAGGTTTTAACTGCGACTAAAGTTTTAAAATCGACAAACCGGTCATTAAACGGTAAAAACCCCCCTTTATAATAATAATATTACTTATATATATTTGTATTTTTATAAATTAAAACTAATATAGCGTCAAGCTTTGTTTAAAAGATTTCCCTGTGGAACGAACCGGACTTACTAAAAACTACACTACTGTACGATTAGGTACACTGCCTATAAGTGTTGTAGCAAGGTTTAAGTATATCCATTCTATAAATAAATAAATATCTTGTGTAAAATTGTATCGTATTTAATAGTATTTCGTTGTAAAATATAAGCTATTTCATATACACCTCGCATAACATCAAGTATTTTTGGCGCCGCTGCCGGGGAACATATCTGCTAAAAAGCCGGAAGCGCAACGCTAATATATAAAAAAAGATTTTTATTAATTTTTAAGTCTACTTTTATAAAAATTATGCTTTTGTAAAAATACGTTTTAAAAATTCGAAAATATAAAAAGAAAAACAAAAATATAAATATTTTTAAGAGTTTGTTAAACATATAAGTTTTATAAAGTTTCTTTAATTTTATTTTAGTTTGTAAAAAAATATATATATATAAGTTTTATTTACATATATATAAATATATAAAACAGAAAACAGAAAAAAAAATATAAAAAAACATTCGAGGCCCAGTACTGTAGCAGCCCGTAAACTGGCCCGAAACCCTAGCTCATGCGATCGCATGAGCCCGAAGGCAAAACTTCATGCGATCGCATGAGAGTGTCTGACACGCCACAGTTTACCCTAAAACAGCAATCATTACGGTGTATTATTATTTTTTATAATTAAACCCTAATTAGGTTTTAATATTTTATTAATTAGTTTAGTTTTAATTCTTTAATTTGTATTTTTAGTTAATTTAGTTTTAATAATTTATAATATTAATAGTTTTATTAAATAAATAATATAAAAATAATATTTTTATAAAAATTATACTTTTTACAACTTTTAGTATATTTTTATATTTTGTACCTCTTTTTATTCGTTTTAGTGTAATTTTTGTATTTTTCGCTTATATTTAATTTTGAGTTATAGTTTTTGCCATAGTTATTTTTTACTTCTAGATTTTTAGGCTTTGCCGTAAAATCCCTTAAGTGCTTTTTCTTTAGACTAAGATTTAGGTGCTTTAGAATTTTGCGACACCGTTTTTAAAATTTTAGTACCTTTTTAAGTTATTGCCATTTAGGATATAGTTTTACTTGTAAGCTTTAATATTTTTAAACGCAACTTTTAATTCTTAGTTTTTAGTTCCTTTTTAAGTTTCAACGCGCTACTTTCTTATTTTTATTTTTCGACGTCTTTTACCTATATATCAATTATCACTCCAATTAGTAATCTCAATTTGCAATTTTAATTTTAAGTTAGTGATAATAATAAGGTTGGGTTAGTCGAGTGTTTTAAAGTTTTATAAGTCACTCTTTTTCTTTCTTATTTCTCCAATTTTAATACCGACGCGCTCTTTTTCTTTCTTATTTCTCGCCATTCTAGTTTTTAGGACATAGAATTTTCTACTTCTTCTCTAAATTTCTTTAAATTACGAAAAATTATTTTAAGCGGTTAAATTGATAGATATCAAAATTTTCTGGTTCGTAGTAATAGTTGGATTTGTACGTGGACCGGGTTATTGGAGCCAAACAGTACTCAATTATATTGAGACCAAACGAATCCTGCCCCTCTGCTGCATCTTTTGGCTATTCGAAATGTGGGCAAAATCAGAAAAGTCTATTAATTTGATAACTTATATAATTTTTCTTCCTTTTTAAAAACTAATAAGATATTCAGTGAATGCACCGAGCAAAACGTTCACCACCTGTAACTCGATCAAGACATCTAGCAAATATTGTCGCCGTTGATTTTTCTTTAGAATCGTCATCCAGTCGACCAAGTACTCCAATTCAAATTTTCGATAATCCATTTTTTGAACCCGACCTCACAATTGAGAATTCGGAGAATATTCAGGGACGATTCACAGATCTTGAACCACTAATCTTTCCTCCGGAACCACCAATCATTCAAACAGAGATTGTTGAGGAACGATCCATTAAATCAGAATCCTCTAGTGATTCAGATTCAACAAATTCAATCATGGAAAATCTGGAACCTCTAAGTATGGAAGACCGAATGCGAGCTAAACGTACTGGCCAAGGTCACGCAATTACTCATCCAGACATTAATGCGCCAGATTATGAAATCAAAGGACAAATTCTACACATGGTAACTAATCAATGCCAATTTAGTGGTGCGCCGAAGGAAGATCCAAATGAACATCTTCGTACCTTTAATAGGATATGTACTTTATTTAAAAACCGAGAAGTTGAAGATGAACAGATATATCTCATGTTATTTCCCTGGACTTTAAAGGGAGAAGCCAAAGATTGGTTGGAATCGTTACCTGAAGGGGCGATTGATACATGGGACGTTTTAGTTGGAATATTTCTTAAACAATTCTTTCCGGCATCTAAAGCCGTGAGACTTCAAGGAGAAATTGTTACGTTCACACAGAAGCCAAATGAAACTCTATATGAGGCGTGGACCAGATTTGGAAAGTTATTGAGAGGATGTCCGCAACATGGTTTAGACACCTGTCAAATAGTACAAATATTCTACCAAGGATGCGACATCACTACAAGAAAAGACATAGACATAGCAGCTGGTGGTTCCATTATGAAGAAAACAGAAACTGATGCTTATAAGATTATTGATAACACTGCTTCCCACTCACATGAGTGGCACCAAGAAAAAGATATCGTTAGATCATCTAAAGCAGCTAGAGCCGATTCTAGCCATGACTTAGATTCCATTTTCTCAAAGATAGATGCTGTCGAGAGACGAATGGAAAAGATGACTAAGGATATACACTCAATACGAATTAGTTGTGAGCAGTGTGGAGGACTACATTTGACAATAGATTGTCTCAGTATTGAACTAACAATGGAACAAAGAGAGAATGTTTCATATCTAAACCAAAGGCCTGGAAATAATTATCAGAATAATTATCAACCGCCAAGACCGATTTACAATCAAAACCAGAATTATAACCGAAATGTTCCATACAACAACCAACAAGGACCTAGCAATCAACAAGTATCCAATAATACTTACAACCAGTAAAGACCTAATTTTCAAAACAAACCACCACAAACCGATGATAAAAAGCCAAATTTAGAATATATGATGACAAAGCTAGTTGAATCTCAAACACAGTTTTTCACATCTCAGAAACAAACGAATGAACAAAATGCTCAAGCATTTAGAAATCAACAAGCTTCTATTCAAAATCTGGAACAAGAAGTAAGTAACCTAGCAAGGTTAATAGGTGAAAGAAAACCGGAAATTCTACCTAGTGATACAAATGCTAACCCCCGGAATGAAACAGCTAAAGCCATTACCACAAAAAGTGGTATTACACTTAAACCACCTGAAATACCTGTAATTTCTAATGAAGCTATTCCTACTCCACAAGAACCACAACCTGAACAAGATAAGGAAAAAGAACCGGTAGTTGAAAAGGTTAATGAAGATAACACAGTTAAAGCTAAACCTTATGTTAAACCATACCAACCACCACTTCCTTACCCGAGTAAAATGAAAAAGAGAGACTTGAAGCCGAGCAATCTAAATTCTTGGATATGTTTAAACAGATAAATGTAAATCTTCCTTTGATTGATGTGATTTCAGGAATGCCTAGATATGCTAAATTCTTGAAAGATCTAATCTCAAATAGAAAGAAAATGGAAGAACTCTCGGCTGTTACCATGAATGCTAATTGTTCAGCAGTGCTATTGAATAAGATACCAGAAAAATTATCTGATCCAGGAAGTTTCACAATTCCATGTTTTCTGGGTAGTCTTAGTTCAATAAAAGCATTGGCAGACTTAGGTGCTAGTATAAATCTAATGCCGTATTTACTATACGCTAAACTAGACCTTGGAGAATTGAAACCAACCAGAATAAGCATACAACTAGCCGATAGATCAATAAAATATCCTAGAGGGATAATGGAGAACATGCTAGTTAAAGTTGGTACTTTAGTATTTCCAGTAGATTTTGTTGTTCTGGACATGGAAGAAGACTCTCAAGTTCCTCTCATATTAGGAAGACCATTTTTAAACACGGCTAAAGCAATGATAGACATGTTCGGTAAGAAACTGACCCTAAGTATAGAGGAAGAGAGTGTTACCTTTTTAGTTGATAGAGCAATGCAATAACCGCAATCTGCAGATGATACATGTTACTATATTCAAACTATAGAATCACATGCAGAATTGTTAGAAGAATTTCCAGAATTACAAGGAACAGGAGAATGTTCTTTAGGAGAAGGAACTGAACCAATTGATGAAACTGAAATGTTAGCTACACTTATGGCTAATGGATATAAACCAATAACAGAAGAAATTCAAATGCTAAAAGAAGAAGACAGATATCGATATAAATCATCGATAGAAGAACCTCCGACATTAGAGTTAAAGCCACTTCCAAACCATTTGGAATACGCTTATTTACATGGTGAATTTGAATTACCTGTAATAATATCGTCTTCTCTTACTGAAAATGAGAAATCACAACTCATTTCTGTGTTAAAAGCTCATAAACCAGCCATTGCATGGAAAATTCATGATATTAAAGGAATAAGTCCTTCGTATTGCACACATAAAATCCTTATGGAAGAAGGTCATAAAACATATTTGCAACACCAACGAAGACTAAATCCTAATATGCAAGATGTTGTTAAGAAAGAAATTATTAAACTGCTTGATGCAGGTTTAATTTATCCAATTTTTGATAGTCCATGGGTAAGCCCAGTTCAATGCGTACCTAAGAAGGGTGGCATGACTGTCATCACAAATGAGAAAAATGAGCTTATTCCTACTAGGACTGTAACAGGATGGCGTGTATGTATTGATTATAGAAAATTAAATGATGCCACCAGAAAAGATCACTTTCCCTTACCTTTGATTGATCAAATGTTGGAAAGATTAGCCGGAAATAGTTACTATTGTTTTCTTGATGGTTTTTCCGGATACTTTCAAATTCCAATAGCACCCGAAGACCAAGAGAAAACCACATTCACGTGCCCTTATGGTACTTTTGCTTACAAACGCATGCCATTTGGACTTTGCAACGCCCCTGTAACCTTTCAAAGGTGTATAATGGTGATTTTTCACGACATGATAGAAGAATGTATGGAAGTTTTCATGGATGACTTTTCAGTCTTCGGTGATACATTTGAATCATGTCTAGTTAATCTTGAACGAATGCTTATTAGATGTGAACAATTAAATCTAGTTCTTAATTGGGAAAAATGCCATTTCATGGTTAAAGAAGGCATCGTTCTTGGACATAAAATTTCAAAGGAAGGAATTGAAGTGGATAGAGCTAAAGTAGATGTAATTGCTAAACTTCCACATCCCACCAATGTTAGAGGAGTTAGGAGTTTTCTAGGGCATGCCGGTTTTTACCGACGTTTCATAAAAGATTTCTCTAAAATTGCCACTCCTATGAATAAACTCATAAAAAAGGATGTTCCTTTTATCTTTTTAGATGAATGCATCAAATCTTTTAATATTCTTAAAGAAAAACTCACTAATGCGCCGATTATGATAACACCAAATTGGAATCTACCGTTTGAACTTATGTGCGATGCAAGTGATTTTGCAATGGGAGCCGTTTTAGGACAAAGGATTGAAAAACGATTTCAACCTATTTATTATGCTAGTAAGACATTACAAGGAGCACAAACAAATTACACAACTACTGAAAAAGAACTCCTTGCTATTGTCTTTGCTTTTGACAAATTTCGATCATATCTCGTTCTAGCTAAAATGGTGGTCTATACCGATCATTCTGCTCTTAGATACCTATTTTCGAAACAAGATGCTAAACCAAGATTAATCCGTTGGATCTTACTCTTACAAGAGTTCGATATTGAAATCCGAGATAAAAGAGGAGCAGAAAATCTCGCCGCTGATCATCTTTCTCGTCTTGAAAATCCCGAATTAGAAGTTCTAAATGAATCGGCCATACAAGACAACTTTCCTGATGAATATCTATTGAAGATAGATTATAATGAAATTCCATGGTTTGCAGACTATGCAAACTATTTAGTATGTGGATTCCTTGAAAAAGGATTATCGTACCAAAAACGAAAGAAATTCTTTAGTGATATAAAACACTATTTCTGGGAAGATCCACATTTGTTTAAAAGTTGTCCCGATGAAATAATACGCCGATGTGTATTCGGGGAGGAAGCTAGTAAAATCTTAAACCATTGTCACACAGGACCAACAGGAGGGCATTATGGGCCTCAACTAACAGTAAGAAAAGTTTATGATGCTGGATTCTATTGGCCTACAATTTACAAAGACGCACACCTTCTTTGCAAATCCTGTGATGCTTGTCAAAGGGCCGGAAAAATAAGTCAACGTGATGAAATGCCACAAAATGTCATTCAAGTATGTGAAGTATTTGACATCTGGGGTATTGACTTTATGGGTCTATTTCCAAAATCTCATAATAATCTATACATTCTCGTTGCCATTGATTATGTATCTAAATGGGCGGAAGCACAAGCTCTCCCGACTAATGATGCACGAGTTGTAGTCAACTTTTTAAAACGTCTTTTTGCAAGGTTTGGAACACCGAAAGCTTTAATAAGTGATCGGGGTACTCATTTATGTAATAATCAACTTGAGAAAGTTCTCAAAAGATATGGAGTAACTCATAAAATCTCCACCGCATATCATCCACAAACAAGTGGACAAGTTGAAAATACCAACCGAGCTTTGAAACGTATTCTAGAGAAAACCGTAGGATCAAATCCTAAGGAATGGTCCATTAAATTGGAGGATGCACTCTGGGCTTTTAGAACAGCCTATAAAACTCCAATTGAAACCACACCTTTTAAACTCGTTTACGGAAAAGCATGTCATCTTCCAGTAGAAATTGAACACAAAGGATTTTGGGCTTTGAAGACATGTAATCTTGATTTACATGAAGCTGGACATCTACAGTTAAGTCAACTAAACGAATTAGAAGAATTAAGACAAGAAGCATACGAAAATTCGTTGATCTATAAAGAAAGAACGAAGAAATGGCATGATAAAAGAATCAGAAGTTCAAAAGAATTTAAAGAAGGAGACAAAGTTCTTCTTTTCAATTCACGATTCAAGCTATTTCCTGGAAAATTGAAATCAAGATGGTCTGGACCATTCATAGTCAAAAGAGTTTTCCCATACGGAACAGTAGAATTAATAAATTCAAATGGGATTGAATTTAAGGTTAATGGTTACAGAGTTAAACATTACATAGATAGTCCGATGGAAGTTAACAACGAAGTTAATCACAATTTCGACACCACAGCTAACTAAGTGTGGGGAGAATCAAGTATTTAAAGGATAATATATATTTCTGTTAGAGTTAGATTTTCTGTTTTCGTGTAGTTCTCGAAAATGGAACCCGAATGGTCTTTCCCTAGCAGACCCTAAAGAACTAGTCTTCTCCCCCCATTCTGAATTTTTATTTTTTTAGGTTTTTACGAAAGGAAGACTTCCTGTGAATTAAATCATGGTCTAATGCTACACGCTTTGATTACTAAACGTAATAATGACACACTTCCGAATGAACTAGTATCAGTAATCAGAGAAAAATTGGACGGAGTAAGAAAAGAATCCAGATGCGAAGATAATAAGTTACAATTTGGTAAAGGAAAATCAAAATCCGTAGCGAAAAGGAGAGCACGACATCTTGAAAAATGTCACAAATGCGGAAAATGGTCACACGAAGGTAAATGTTCAAATAATCAAACCTATTCAAACACCGAATTTGTTACTTTATGCAGAGATGGACCGTTCATATGTTTAGAAAAAAAAACGTTAAATGCTCGAGGTTACGCCTATGTAGCCATGGAAAACCAATTAGTCCGACTATCTTATGAGTGGGCTAGAGCATATCACTAAGAAATATATTTCACATGTAAGTTTGTACAGTTTTCATTTTCATTTTTTATTTTAATTTTTAACCTTTTGATAATAAACGATAATTTGTTCGCTATAAAGTATTAAATTGGTATTCGATAAAATTAGGTCTTGCGACCGAAATTATTGTTATCATTCAAAAATTTATTACATCACTGCGAAATTTAACGTTTATTCTTAAGGTATAAATATCTTTAATCAATCAACCCAAAATATTTCAAAAATTCGTCATGAGTTAAATTAGGTTATGAAACCGAAATTACTTTACCGAAAAGAGGGGCGTATGTTTTTGATAATATTTGATTAATTAAAGTGGGATAAAAGCCAAAAAGATTTTTAATTTTATTTTTACCATGTTTTTAAAATTAATATATAAATATTAAATTAATATTGTAAACTTCTTTAAAATTGTAAATATTTGAAAAATTAATATTTTTAATATAATTTTGTATGTATAAAAACAAAAATATAATTTAAGTTTGGTGTGAATTTTTAATATGAATTTTTAATTTTATGCATTTTAAATTTAAGTTTGGTGTGAATAAAAAAAAATTACTTTATTTCGTTAAGTTAAAAATTTGATTTTTAAAATTCGTCGTGAGTTGAAGACTAGGTCATTGAACCGAAATTACTTTACCCGAGGGAGGAACGAGAACTTTTATTATCATTATTTTTAATCTTATTGAATTAAAGTATGCCAAAACATTTAAAAAACCCAAAAAATTTTGCTTTTAAAACCGCGCTTTGAATTGACGAATTTTAAAATTTTGTCGAGGGACGGATTAGGACAACGATCCGAAACACCCTCACTCCTAAAGAAAAACAAATTTTTAAAATTTTATTAATTTTATGTTCTATAAAGAATAAGGTTGTTCAAAAAAAAAAAATCACTGTACCCGGGAATCCACGCGATCGCATGGAGTTTGGCCTTTGGTGCCATGCGATCGCATGGGGAGTAAAATCAGCTCAGCAACATAAGGCAGTCTCCTGTTCTGTCTCAACACAAAACACACACACATATTCGAACCAACCCCAAAATCACCTCTAAAATTCGCAATTTTTCACCGTAATTCGTCAAATTTTTTGCTCTAATCATGCCTAGATTCTCATTCTTCAGTAAAAAGGTAAAAATTACACCCCTAAACTCTTAAATTTTCTAGTTTTTGTGATAATTACCAATATTTTACCTAATGCAATTTTTTTAATTTCTAGTGTAATTAGTGATAAATTGTTAGTATTTTATGCATGTATAACCTAGATTGATGCTATTTAACATGATTTGAAGCCAAAAACTTCAAAATTTTTAGAAATCTAGGGTTTGTGTTCTTGAGCAATTTGGGACTTTTTGATATAAACAGGTTATGGCCGATTTTTGTCATGAATTGTTGCTAAATTAAGTAGTGTAACATGTTTAGGTAGTTAAATGATCCAAACTTTGATCCTAAACATGATTTTTGGAGATTAAAGTAGACTTATTAAGTCTAAAATTCATGAACTTGATTAATTTGATATAATTGCCATTTGAGATTTGTTTAATTGCTAGTAATGACTATTTTGACATGTTATTTGAGTTAAATGCTTATGAACTTTGTCTACATTTTCATATGTGCTTATTTAAAAAAGTGTAGAATTGTGAAAAATTGTGAAAATGTGTATAAGTTTAATTTTGATTTAACATGTTATTGTGATTGTTTTAAATTGTTATTTTGCTAACACTAATGCATATTTGGATGCACAAATTTCGTGTTTAATGTGTTTTGCAGAAAGCCGATACTGGAGGTTCAGGATCATCATCATCTAGACAGCCTGCTCCAGCTCCAGAACCAGAACCAGAAATGCAATATGAACCTGAACAACAACCACAACAGGAACCATAACAACAGCCTGATCAGCACGTACCCTACTATGATCCGCTCCAGTTACCTAATGAATTCATAGTGTTTCCCCCGCATCCGTCTGTAGAATACCCAACAATTCCGGAACACACATTGCATCCTAATTTGAGATTCGATAGACGATGGAGAGATTACCCATCATATCAAAGTAATAAATTCAAATTGGTAACAAAAGAGGTAGAGGTGCCGAGGGTAATTGATTGGAATCCTTTAGAAACGGTCCATCTTGCTGACCGTGTTAGACAGCAAATGATTCAAAGGTATGGCAGTTCTTCTTTTACAGATTGGGAACGTCTTTTCACCATTCGTAGACCTGTATATAAGGAATGATGTGTTGAGATGATGAGTACTATAGCGTTAAATGTAGATGTAGATAGGTTAGATGATAGAAGTTTTCTTAGATTTATCCTTGGCGGTAGGATGTACAGAATGTCCATGATGGACATGGCCAGGGCATTACAGATTTACACTCCTAGTGAATTGCTACTACCCGATTGTATGAGTTTGATTTATCGTGGTGAAAGGGTAGATAGGAACTTTGACGCGAACGCCGTTTGGAGGCGTATGTCAAACTATAATGTTTTTACACTGGGAGGAAAACACTCCTACTTACATATTAACAAAGTCGAGCTTCGTGTAATTCATATATTTTTGGCTAACTCGATTACACAGAGAGGTCACAATAAGGAGAAAATGACTTTACATGATTTATTTTACCTAAAGTGTATTCGAGACCCGAGAAGCTTTGTTAATATCCCTTACTGTGTTGGTTTTTATTTATCTAAAATGGTAGAAGGAATGCAGGACGGGAGTATAATAGGAGGAGGTATTTTTGTTACTCTCATTGGAGAGTATTTAGGTGTTGATAGGAACCAAGGGGGTCCATTACAGCTTTGTAAGAGAACAGGATGAGACCATAGGATTGCGAGTTTATGTGGGTGCTAAGGTATTGAAGAGTAGACGCAACCAGACATTGCCCTATGAAGGTAATCATCCTCAGGTAGAGAGAGGCTCAGACGAGGAATTGGAGGAAGCGGAAGACATTAGGGATGTCTTACGAGATGCTATTCTTGACGTCCACGTTCGTATAGATGAGGAATCAATGACGAGCGCGGCCAGACATAGTATGTACGAGCAGTGGAACTCCAAGCGAGTATACGAGGATTATAGGCGACGCCAACAAGATAGCTGGTTAGTTCATCAGCACCAAATCATGAGCCAGCTATCATATCAGGTACCAAATAATTACGTACCTACTCGACCTGCTCATTTTCCGCCACACAACCCCGACATCCGACCACCCTTTAACCGGTATGACTATAACCAAGCCTATCAGGACACCTATAACCAACAATGGAACCCACCTGACGAGATGAACTGGAACCCCTATCCAGACTGATTTAGTTCCATTGGTTATTTTTATGATTTTTATGTTTTTATCTTTCTACTTTTTCATGTTTAAACTTATGTTATTGGATATATTTATGTAATTTTTATCATTTTTATTATTATTGTGTACTAATATTTCACATTTAGGATTTGAAAGTGGGATATTAAGTCCCATTTCAATTTGCCATGCATGTTTATATTTGTATGTATGTATATTGTCGATTGTACAAAACAGGGTAAAACAGCGCATTTTCAAAGACTGGCATTAAGTTCAGCAAAAGCTACTAATTTTGACGACAAGATGAAAAATAAATGTGATGTAACAACAAGACGGAATGAACAAATGATGTGCACCATTTATCATTCAGCAAACAAACGCCAATATGTTTGGAAACTTTGGTAAAATTTAATCATTTTTCTACGCTAATCACCCTCAATAATTTAAATTGTTACTGATTTCTTGCAAATGAGGGCATTGCAAGATCTTAAGTGTGGGAAGGGGTTAAATTCTTTAGGATTTTAAAATTTTTAACTTAAACACTTGGTTACCATTAAAAATACTAGTAACGCAGTAGTTGTATTAGAATCTAGTGCTCTCTGATAATAAAGAACAGCCCTAGTGTTATATACTGACTACCCAATTCTAGTAAAATTTTTCAAAATTTTTAATTAAATAAACTCAAAATCATGTTTATACATATTTATGAACGATAAAACTAGGTGTTAACACCGAAATTATTGTTACCTCGGAAAGGACATAAATTGAGAAACAAACCAAAATGTTAGAATTCATTTAAAATGGAATAGAGGACAATAAAAAGGAAAATAAAAAGCCAAGTGTGGGAAAAATTACCAAGTTATTTAAAACATATATCACATATTTTTGTACAAATAACTGAAGATACTTTTGTTTTGGACAATTTATAAAAAGTTTTACCCGATTTACTGTAAGAAAGATGGATCTACACGATGAATCAATTCCATCGTTAAAAGGAAGTAAAGTCTTCCGAAAAAGAAACGCGCTTCTTGATTTAGGTCATGAAGTTGTCGTCCAAACCAGCTGTAGGTTGACGAAAAATCTAGAAAAGTCATCTCTAAAATCAGCAGGAAATCCACGGACCTCAGTATCAAACAGGGTCGCCAAGTGGTCAGACTTATCCTAACCATGAGAGGATCTGTCTTGTAAAATGGGGAGGACGCCGTGCAAATTAGCTGGATAAGACTAATGAATCAGACCCCCAGAAAGGATAATCTCCTTAAAGATCAAAAATCAGCTTTTAAGACTGATATTACTCAATCCTAGAGATTGACCTTAAAGATTGAGAATTACAAACTCATGGAATTCAATGATATCTAAACTCGAGCTTGAACGAGAAAATATTTTGATCAAAATTACAAACCGATTTGTTTTCTAAAAACCCATTTTCAATGCGTTCATTACCATTGAACGTAAAATCCTAGGAATTCACCTAGAATTCATTAGGTCACCTGAACCAAATCGGGTGTCAACCGTAAGAACGGTGGTTGCATAGCATGGTCAAAGACAGGACCTTGTGCCAGACCGAAAAATTATAAGGGTGAGCTTTACTATTGCTCCTACCAAGGATAGTAATTGCATCCGATACGTTATAGACCATAATTAAAAGCATGTCAGGGGACATTGCCTTAACAGTTGCTTGTTCAACGCTTTCCTTTACAACCGGACGGTAGTTTACCGAAAGGTAATATACGGAGCAAGTATACTGGACGTGTTGCTTTCCCAATACAAGGTTAGCAAGTGGGTGACACAAAACCACAAGTTTTGAGCTAAAAATTTCAAATATGAAACCCACCAAACCCACAAAAAGAATTTGCAAACACTGGTGAAGGGTTATTCCAGAAAACTTATCTAGGGTAAAAGCTAGAATGAAATTTTCAAAAGATCAAATGTTTTCATAAAGATCCAATTTCCCTAATGGATCTAAATTTTATAGTCATGTGGGACTGTAAACCACATCGTTACTACCATTGTTTATACCGCCGTATAGAAATAACTGATGTAAAAAGTGTGAACAATAAAGAAGTGATTCTAGTATATTTCAAGACTATATTGCTTGAGGACAAGCAACGCTCAAGTGTGGAAATATTTGATAATGCCAAAAAAAGAACATATATTTCATAGCATTATCCCTCAAGAAAGACAAGCTTTTAGTTTCAATTGTTCTATTTACAAGTGATATTCGTTTAAATAATAAAGGGTGAAGACAAAAGACAGATTTGACGAATTAAAGACACAAACGACCAAAAAGCTCAAAAGTACAAAATACAATCAAAGTGGTTCCAATTATTGATAAGAAACGTCTCAAAATTACAAGAGTACAAGACACGAAACGCAAAGTACAAGATATTAAATTGTACGCAAGGACGTTCAAAAATCCAGAACCGGGACCAGAGTCAACTCTCAACGCTCGACGCAACGGACTAAAAATTACAAGTCAACTATCCACATGAATATAATATAATATATAATTAATTCTTAAAATTAATATATATATATATATATATATTATATTATATTATAAAACCGTCGGCAGAAGAAAACAACCACATGTGAGCCTCCCCAGCTGGCCATACGATCGCATGGCCTTGAAGGGCAAAGCTCATGCGATCGCGTGAGGCCCTTTTTCTGGTCACAGGCCTATAAATTCGCGTGTTTGGTTAAGTGTAAAAGATATATATCCATCCATCCAACTCTCTCAACGTGTGTGTATATATATATATATATATATATATATTTATATTATAATTTTAATTTTAATTTTAATTTTAATTTCCAATAATAAGGGTATGTTAGCGAATATTGTAAGGGTGTAAGTCGAAATTCTGTCCGTGTAACTCTACGCTATTTTTAATCATTGTAAGTTATGTTTAACCTTTTTAATTTAATGTCTCGTAGCTAAGTTATTATTATGCTTATTTAAAACGAAGTAATCATGATGTTGGGCTAATTACTAAAATTGGGTAATTGGGCTTTGTACCATAATTGGGGTTTGGACAAAAGAACGACATTTGTGGAAATTAGACTATGAGCTATTAATGGGCTTTAGACTTGTTTAACTAAATGATAGTTTGTTAATTTTAATATAAAGATTTACAATTGGACGTCCCTATAAATAACCATATACACTTGATCGGACACGATGGGCGGGATATTTATATGTACGAATAATCGTTCATTTAACCGGACACGGAAATGGATTAATAGTCACTAGAATTATTAAAACAGGGGTGAAATTATGTACAAGGACACTTGACGTAATTGATAAAAAAGTATTAAAACCTTGGGTTACACGCAGTCGATATCCTGGTGTAATTATTAAACAAAGTATTAAGACCTTGTTACAGTTTAAGTCCCCAATTAGTTGGAATATTTGACTTCGGGTATAAGGATAATTTGACGAGGATACTCGCACTTTATATTTATGACTGATGGACTGTTATGGACAAAAACCAGACGGACATATTAAATAATCCAGGACAAAGGACAATTATGAAATGTCCCGTTCTTATTGATTAAAAACGTTCCATATTAATTGATTTCGTTGCGAGGTTTTGACCTCTATATGTTTTTCAAAGACTGCATTCATTTTTAAAATAAACCATAACCTTTATTTCATAAATAAAGGTTTAAAAAGCTTTACGTAGATTATCAAATAATGATAATCTAAAATATCCTGTTTACACACGACCATTACATAATGGTTTACAATACAAATATGTTACATCGAAATCAGTTTCTTGAATGCAGTTTTTACACAATATCATACAAACATGGACTCCAAATCTTGTCCTTATTTTAGTATGCAATAGCGGAAGCTCTTAGTATTCACCTGAGAATAAACATGCTTTAAACATCAACAAAATTGTTGGTGAGTTATAGGTTTAACCTATATATATCAAATCGTAACAATAGACCACAAGATTTCATATTTCAATACACATCCCATACATAGAGATAAAAATCATTCATATGGTGGATACCTAGTAACCGACATTAACAAGATGCATATATAAGAATATCCCCATCATTTCGGGACACCCTTCGGATATGATATAAATTTCGAAGTACTAAAGCATCTGTACTTTGGATGGGGTTTGTTAGGCCCAATAGATCTATCTTTAGGATTCGCGTCAATTAGGGTGTCTGTTCCCTAATTCTTAGATTACCAGACTTAATAAAAAGGGGCATATTCGATTTCGATAATTCAACCATAGAATGTAGTTTCACGTACTTGTGTCTATTTTGTAAATCATTTATAAAACCTGCATGTATTCTCATCCCAAAAATATTAGATTTTAAAAGTGGGACTATAACTCACTTTCACAGATTTTTACTTCGTCGGGAAGTAAGACTTGGCCACTGGTTGATTCACGAACCTATAACAATATATACATATATATCAAAGTATGTTCAAAATATATTTACAACACTTTTAATATATTTTGATGTTTTAAGTTTATTAAGTCAGTTGTCCTCGTTAGTAACCTACAACTAGTTGTCCACAGTTAGATGTACAGAAATAAATCGATAAATATTATCTTGAATCAATCCATGACCCAGTGTATACGTATCTCAGTATTGATCACAACTCAAACTATATATATTTTGGAATCAACCTCAACCCTGTACAGGTAACTCGAACATTCACATATAGAGTGTCTATGGTTGTTCCGAAATATATATAGATGTGTCGACATGATAGGTCGAAACATTGTATACGTGTCTATGGTATCTCAAGATTACATAATATACAATACAAGTTGATTAAGTTATGGTTGAAATAGATTTGTTACCAATTTTCACGTAGCTAAAATGAGAAAAATTATCCAATCTTTTTTTAACCATAACTTCTTCATTTTAAATCCGTTTTGAGTGAATCAAATTGCTATGGTTTCATATTGAACTCTATTTTATGAATCTAAACAGAAAAAGTATAGGTTTATAGTCGGAAAAATAAGTTACAAGTCGTTTTTGTAAAGGTAGTCATTTCAGTCGAAAGAACGACGTCTAGATGACCATTTTAGAAAACATACTTCCACTTTGAGTTTAACCATAATTTTTGGATATAGTTTCATGTTCATAATAAAAATCATTTTCCCAGAATAACAACTTTTAAATCAAAGTTTATCATAATTTTTAATTAACTAACCCAAAACAGCCCGCGGTGTTACTACGACGGCGTAAATCCGGTTTTACGGTGTTTTTCGTGTTTTCAGATTTTAAATCATTAAGTTAGCATATCATATAGATATAGAACATGTGTTTAGTTGATTTTAAAAGTCAATTTAGAAGGATTAACTTTTATTTGCGAACAAGTTTAGAATTAACTAAACTATGTTCTAGTGATTACAAGTTTAAACCTTCGAATAAGATAGCTTTATATGTATGAATCGAATGATGTTATGAACATAATTACTACCTCAAGTTCCTTGGATAAACCTACTGGAAATTAGAAAAATAGATCTAGCTTCAAAGGATCCTTGGATGGCTTGAAAGTTCTTGAAGCAGAATCATGACACGAAAACAATTTCAAGTAAGATTTCCACTCGAAATAAGATTGTTATAGTTATAGAAATTGAATTAAAGTTTGAATATGATTATTACCTTGTATTAGAAAGATAACCTACTGTAAGTAACAAAGATTTCTTGATCTTGGATGATTACTTGGAATGGATTTAGAAAACTTGGAAGTAAACTTGCAATCTTGGAAGTATTCTTGATTTTATGAAACTAGAACTTTTAGAATTTATGAAGAACACTTAGAACTTGAAGATAGAACTTGAGAGAGATCAATTAGATGAAGAAAATTGAAGAATGAAAGTGTTTGTAGGTATTTTTGGTCGTTGGTGTATGGATTAGATATAAAGGATATGTAATTTTGTTTTCATGTAAATAAGTCATGAATGATTACTCATATTTTTATAATTTTATGAGATATTTCATGCTAGTTGCCAAATGATGGTTCCCACATGTGTTAGGTGACTCACATGGGCTACTAAGAGCTGATCATTGGAGTGTATATACCAATAGTACGTACATCCAAAAGCTGTGTATTGTACGAGTACGAATACGGGTGCATACGAGTAGAATTGTTGATGAAACTGAACGAGGATGTAATTGTAAGCATTTTTGTTAAGTAGAAGTATTTTGATAAGTGTCTTGAAGTCTTTCAAAAGTGTATGAGTACATATTAAAACACTACATGTATATACATTTTAACTGAGTCGTTAAGTCATCGTTAGTCGTTACATGTAAATGTTGTTTTGAAACCTTTAGGTTAACGATCTTGTTGAATGTTGTTAACCCATTGTTTATTATAACAAATGAGATGTTAAATTGTTATATTATCATGATATTATGATATATAATATATCTTAGTATGATATATATACAGTTAAATGTCGTTACAACGATAATCGTTACATATATGTCTCGTTTCGAAATCATTAAGTTAGTAGTCTTATTTTTACATATGTATTTCATTGTTAATACACTTAATAATATATTTACTTATCATTTAACATAATTAACCAAGTGTATCAATATCTTAATATGATTCATATGTACCTAGTAAGACGTTGTTATAACGATAATCGTTATATATATCGTTTTCGAGTTTCTTAAATTAATAGTCTCATTTTTATGTATATAAATCATTGTTAAAATACCTAATGAGATACATACTTATAATAAAATCATGTTAACTATATATATAACCATATATATGTCATCGTATAGTTTTTACAAGTTTTAACGTTCGTGAATCACCGGTCAACTTGGGTGGTCAATTGTCTATATGAAACCTATTTCAATTAATCAAGTCTTAACAAGTTTGATTGCTTAACATGTTTGAAACACTTAATCATGTAAATAACAATTTCATTTAATATATATATAAACATGGAAAAGTTCGGGTCACTACAAATTAACCCATGGGCATAAAACTAAAATCAACACGTCAAACATCATGATTACGGAAGTTTAAATAAGCATAATTCCTTTATTTTCTTATTTATTTGCACTTCTAATTATCGCACTTTTATTTATTGTCATTGTACTTAATTGCACTTTTAATTATCGTACTCTTTAATTATCGCAAGTTTATTTTATCGCACTTTTATTTATCGCAATTTCATTATCGTTATTTATTTTAGGCTTTAAATTAAGTCTTTTATTTATTTAATATTTTACATTAGGTTTTAACTGCGACTAAAGTTTTAAAATCGACAAACCGGTCATTAAACGGTAAAAACCCCCCTTTATAATAATAATATTACTTATATATATATTTGTATTTTTATAAATCAAAACTAATATAGCGTTAAGCTTTGTTTAAAAGATTTCCCTGTGGAACGAACCGGACTTACTAAAAACTACACTACTGTACGATTAGGTACACTGCCTATAAGTGTTGTAGCAAGGTTTAAGTATATCCATTCTATAAATAAATAAATATCTTGTGTAAAATTGTATCGTATTTAATAGTATTTCGTTGTAAAATATAAGCTATTTCATATACACCTTGCATAACATCAATTACTTCCTTTCTTCCTCATCCGTTTAACTAGTCGACCAGAGCTCAATCCCATATCAACAAAGAATCAATGAATTTTTTTTATAACATTTAAATTGAAGTAAGATTACCAGTTGCAAGTGATTATCTTTATTAAAACAGAAATAAGAAAAATAAAAAAATAAAGCTGTGCAGCCCGTTTTTGAACTCCTCAAGAACTCAAACATTGAAATCGATTTTAAAAGTGTTTTAGACTAAACTTATAACATGAAAATGGTTTCAAATTGTTATTAGAAACTGTTAGGATCATCAATTTAATAGAAAACGTTGTAACCAATTCAAATTTTACTATGAACAATCTCTTTGACTTTTTGTTTTTAAACTTTGACTTGACAATTAATAATCAATATGAAAAATTGAAACCTGGAAATTGGCAGATAGTTTGAGTAATGTATTCCAAACATAACTGCATTTTTACATTGTGGAATTTAATTAAAAATCGAATTTTTGACATAAAGTTGAAGAACAGAGGCGTGTAGAGCTTTTTCTTGAGTTTTATTTTTTTTTTAATTTCGAATGGTAGGAGATTAGAGTAGTTTATATTGATTGTTAATCAAATAGTTGCAGTAGTACAATTGGTAGGACTCAATCTTGTTTTGTATTGATAATTGAAATCGATTTTCTTAACACAAGCAGACAGTGAGTACAGAAAAAAAAAATCCAAAAAATGGATGTTGATTTCTAACAGCATTTGAAAGATTCGATTTTTGAGAGATTTAGTTAAGCAGATATATCCAAAGTTGTTAAAATTCGATGTGGATATGCACCAAAGGTCAATTCTGTGTTTGGTTTCATATATAAATCAGTATATATATATATATATATATATATATATATATATATATATATATATATATATATATATATATATATATATATATATAACTATCAATGTTTATATATCTATTTTTTATATATATCTGTAGCTATATTTATAGATTTTAGTTAATTTTGTTAATAAACATAAATATACTAATATTACTCTTAATAATAGTAATACAAATTTATAACAATATAATAGATGTAATAATATTATTACTAATGTTAATTATAATAATTACTATAAAATGTATAATAATATTATTAATAACAATAATACTAGTTATAATAATACTATATCAATTTATATATACCCATTTTCATATCTATATATTATCTATTGATAATAATAATCAATCTAACACTGATTTCAATAATAATAACAAAAATGTTTAACATTATTAATGGTACTAATAATATTATTAGCTATAATATTAATTTTATCGATAATAATAATATTAACAATAATAATACAACAACTTATACTTATCAAATTTCATATGTATATATACACTTATAATAATATTAATGATACAAATATTAATTTTCAATATTAATGTTGATAATAATATTAATGAAAGTAATGATCATAATTTTAATATAACATTATACTTTAACTTATAAATACATATAATACACTAATCTTATATTTCATATTTATTTATATAGTGATCTATTTGAATATTTTATACATGTTACAATGTACATATAATATTACTTATACATAGTAATCATATATATTTATATATATAATTGTTTTAGATTACACCTAATTATTTTGTATCTTAATTTACGTATTTAGTTCTATTGTTTATTTTATAATTTCAAATTATTATATATACAAACATTCATATATACACATATTTATTTACAACAATTGTTCGTGAATCGTCGGGGATGGTCAAAAGGTAATTGAATACATGAACATAGTTCTAACATTTTCGAGACTCACCATTACAGACTTTGCTTGTCTCATCGTAATCATATAAAGATCAAGTTTAAATTTGGGTGGAAATTTCCGGGTTGTCACACCATAGACACGAATTTATCTTAGACGATATTAATTGTTTGCATACACACGGGTATATATAATTAACTAACCAAAAATTCAGGTTAAAATTACTCTCTAGTTAATTATACTATCAAAATAGATGACTGAATAACTAGAAAGTTAGACTATCACTTATGTATTATGTCAGCATTTTCTCAATAATCATGCGTATATCTGTGTACGTGGATTTCGCACAACTAATTGCGCTATTACACACTATTAAGAGAAAGTCAATGCGTTATTGTTGACTAACGCTGTCTGTGCGAGTGTATCTACCGTGTTGTCTACGCAACACACGCACTTCATCTAAAGTCGGTTAATAGATCTTATCTATTCATAGTTAGAATTCTTTTCATAATTATAGCCGATATCATTAAAAGTTGGCTATGGAGTGAATAAACACAATCGTGGATGGTTCTAGTGTTAGGGTTTTTCTATAAATACAAACTCTAAACATTCATAAACACACAATATTTACGTAGCTATACTTTGTCGGATTTCTATAACTGAGTTCGTAAACCATCATCATCGTTCATCTTCAAGGTTAACATGCCAGTCCTCGTTGACGATTGAAATGTCCCGTTCTTATTGATTAAAAACGTTCCATATTAATTGATTTCGTTGCGAGGTTTTGACCTCTATATGAGACGTTTTTCAAAGACTGCATTCATTTTTAAAACAAACCATAACCTTTATTTCATAAATAAAGGTTTAAAAAGCTTTACGTAGATTATCAAATAATGATAATTTAAAATATCCTGTTTACACATGACCATTACATAATGGTTTACAATACAAATATGTTACATCGAAATCAGTTTCTTGAATGCAGTTTTTACACAATATCATACAAACATGGACTCCAAATCTTGTCCTTATTTTAGTATGCAACAGCGGAAGCTCTTAATATTCACCTGAGAATAAACATGCTTTAAACGTCAACAAAAATGTTGGTGAGTTATAGGTTTAACCTATATATATCAAATCGTAACAATAGACCACAAGATTTCATATTTCAATACACATCCCATACATAGAGATAAAAATCATTCATATGGTGAATACCTAGTAACCGACATTAACAAGATGCATATATAAGAATATCCCCATCATTCCGGGACACCCTTCGGATATGATATAAATTTCGAAGTACTAAAGCATCCGGTACTTTGGATGGGGTTTGTTAGGCCCAATAGATCTATCTTTAGGATTCGCGTCAATTAGGGTGTCTGTTCCCTAATTCTTAGATTACCAGACTTAATAAAAAGGGGCATATTCGATTTCGATAATTCAACCATAGAATGTAGTTTCACGTACTTGTGTCTATTTTGTAAATCATTTATAAAACCTGCATTTATTCTCATCCCAAAAATATTAGATTTTAAAAGTGGGACTATAACTCACTTTCACAAATTTTTACTTCGTCGAGAAGTAAGACTTGGCCACTGTTGATTCACGAACCTATAACAATATATACATATATATTAAAGTATGTTCAAAATATATTTACAACACTTTTAATATATTTTGATGTTTTAAGTTTATTAAGTCAGCTGTCCTCGTTAGTAACCTACAACTAGTTGTCCACAGTTAGATGTACAGAAATAAATCGATAAATATTATCTTGAATCAATCCACGACCCAGTGTATACGTATCTCAGTATTGATCACAACTCAAACTATATATATTTTGGAATCAACCTCAACCCTGTATAGCTAACTCCAACATTCACATATAGAGTGTCTATGGTTGTTCCGAAATATATATAGATGTGTCGACATGATAGGTCGAAACATTGTATACGTGTCTATGGTATCTCAAGATTACATAATATACAATACAAGTTGATTAAGTTATGGTTGGAATAGATTTGTTACCAATTTTCACGTAGCTAAAATGAGAAAAATTATCCAATCTTGTTTTACCCATAACTTCTTCATTTTAAATCCGTTTTGAGTGAATCAAATTGCTATGGTTTCATATTGAACTCTATTTTATGAATCTAAACAGAAAAAGTATAGGTTTATAGTCGGAAAAATAAGTTACAAGTCATTTTTGTAAAGGTAGTCATTTCAGTCGAAAGAACGACGTCTAGATGACCATTTTAGAAAACATACTTCCACTTTGAGTTTAACCATAATTTTTGGATATAGTTTCATGTTCATAATAAAAATCATTTTCTCAGAATAACAACTTTTAAATCAAAGTTTATCACAGTTTTTAATTAACTAACCCAAAACAGCCCGCGGTGTTACTACGACGGCGTAAATCCGGTTTTACGGTGTTTTTCGTGTTTCCAGGTTTTAAATCATTAAGTTAGCATATCATATAGATATAGAACATGTGTTTAGTTAATTTTAAAAGTCAAGTTAGAAGGATTAACTTTTGTTTGCGAACAAGTTTAGAATTAACTAAACTATGTTCTAGTGATTACGAGTTTAAACCTTCGAATAAGATAGTTTTATATATATGAATCGAATGATGTTATGAACATCATTACTACCTCAAGTTTAGTAGGTAAACCTACTGGAAGTGACAAGAAATGATCTAGCTTCAAAGGATCTTGGATGGCTTGAAAGTTCTTGAAGTAGGATCATGACACAAAAACAAGTTCAAGTAAGATTTTTACTCGAATTAAGATAGTTTATATTTATAGAAATTGAATCAAAGTTTGAATATGAATATTACCTTGAATAAGAAATATAACCTACTGTATATAACAAAGGTTTCTTGATCTTAGATGATTACTTGGAATGGATTAGAAAGCTTGGAAGTAAATTAGTAAACTTGAAGGGATTTTTGAAGTGTTCTTGAAGTGTTCTTCCTATGATGATTATAGCTTGATTCTTGAAGTGATTTTTGATGAAGATGATGATTAACTACTGGAAAAATACGTTCATAATAGTGTGGGTGTGTTGAGAGAGAATTAGAAAGAGAATTGGAAGTGAAATGGAGTGAATGATGAGTGGTAATTGGTGAGTGGTGAGTGGGGTTAAAAGGAGTTCTAGTTAGTTGACTAGCTCATGGTAGAAGTTAAAATTGATTAGTCATACATGACATAATCAATAGTGGAATCCCATGCTAGTTCCTATTGATATATACCCATAATAAGTACGTTTTGAAGCTGTGTATAATACGGGTAAAAATACGACTAGAATTCTTGATGAAAGAAAAGAATGGGAAAGTAACTGTAACCATTTTCGTTAAGTATGAGTGTTTTGATATATGTCTTGAAGTCTTCCAAAAGTATTTTAATACATCTAAATACACTACATGTATATACATTTTAACTGAGTCGTTAAGTCATCGTTAGTCGTTACATGTAAGTGTTGTTTTGAAACCTTTAAGTTAACGATCTCAATTAATGTTGTTAATCCATTGTTTATTATATCTAATGAGATGTTAAATTATTATATTATCATGATATTATGATATATTAATATATCTTAATATGATATATATACATTTAAATGTCGTTACAACGATAATCGTTACATATATGTCTCGTTTCGAAATCCTTAAGTTAGTAGTCTTGTTTATATGTATATAACTCATTGTTAATATACTTATGGAGATACTTACTTATCATAATATCATGTTAAGCATATGTATATCCATATATATATCGTCATATCGTTTTTACAAGTTTTAACGTTCGTGAATCGCCGGTCAACTTGGGTGGTCAATTGTCTATATGAAACATATTTCAATTAATCAAGTCTTAACAAGTTTGATTGCTTAACATGTTGGAAACATTTAATCATGTAAATATCAATCTCAATTAATATATATAAACATGGAAAAGTTCGGGTCACTACAGTACCTACCCGTTAAATAAATTTCGTACCGAAATTTTAAGCTGATGAAGGTGTTGACGAATCTTCTGGAAATAGATGCGGGAATTTCTTCTTCATCTGATCTTCAAGCTCCCAGGTGAACTCGGGTCCTCTACAAGCATTCCATCGAACCTTAACAATTGGTATCTTATTTTGCTTAAGTCTTTTAACCTCACGATCCATTATTTCGACGGGTTCTTCGATGAATTGGAGTTTTTCGTTGATTTGGATTTCATCTAACGGAATAGTGAGATCTTCTTTAGCAAAACATTTCTTCAAATTCAAGACGTGGAAAGTGTTATGTACAGCCGCGAGTTGTTGAGGTAACTCAAGTCGGTAAGCTACTGGTCCGACACGATCAATAATCTTGAATGGTCCAATATACCTTGGATTTAATTTCCCTCGTTTACCAAATCGAACAACGCCTTTCCAAGGTGCAACTTTAAGCATGACCATCTCTCCAATTTCAAATTCTATATCTTTTCTTTTAATGTCAGCGTAGCTCTTTTGTCGACTTTGGGCGGTTTTCAACCGTTGTTGAATTTGGATGATCTTCTCGGTAGTTTCTTGTATAATCTCTGGACCCGTAATCTGTCTATCCCCCACTTCACTCCAACAAATCGGAGACCTGCACTTTCTACCATAAAGTGCTTCAAACGGCGTCATCTCAATGCATGAATGGTAGCTGTTTTTGTAGGAAAATTCTGCTAACGGTAGATGTCGATCCCAACTGTTTCCGAAATCAATAACACATGCTCATAGCATGTCTTCAAGCGTTTGTATCGTCCTTTTGCTCTGCCCATCAGTTTGTGGATGATAGGCAGTACTCATGTCTAGACGAGTTCCTAATGCTTGCTGTAATGTCTGCCAGAATCTTGAAATAAATCTGCCATCCCTATCAGAGATAATAGAGATTGGTATTCCATGTCTGGAGACGACTTCCTTCAAATACAGTCGTGCTAACTTTTCCATCTTGTCATCTTCTCTTATTGGTAGGAAGTGTGCTGATTTGGTGAGACGATCAACTATTACCCAAATAGTATCAAAACCACTTGCAGTCCTTGGCAATTTAGTGATGAAATCCATGGTAATGTTTTCCCATTTCCATTCTGGGATTTCGGGTTGTTGAAGTAGACCTGATGGTTTCTGATGCTCAGCTTTAACCTTAGAACACGTCAAACATTCTCCTACGTATTTAGCAACATCGGCTTTCATACCCGGCCACCAAAAATGTTTCTTGAGATCCTTGTACATCTTCCCCATTCCAGGATGTATTGAGTATCTGGTTTTATGAGCTTCTCTAAGTACCATTTCTCTCATATCTCCAAATTTTGGTACCCAAATCCTTTCAGCCCTATACCGGGTTCCGTCTTCCCGAATATTAAGATGCTTCTCCGATCCTTTGGGTATTTCATCCTTTAAATTTTCCTCTTTTAAAACTCCTTGTTGCGCCTCCTTTATTTGAGTAGTAAGGTTATTATGAATCATTATATTCATAGATTTTACTCGAATGGGTTCTCTGTCCTTCCTGCTCAAGGTATCAGCTACCACATTTGCCTTCCCCGGGTGGTAACGAATCTCAAAGTCGTAATCATTCAATAATTCAATCCACCTACGCTGCCTCATATTCAGTTGTTTCTGATTAAATATGTGTTGAAGACTTTTGTGGTCGGTATATATAATACTTTTGACCCCATATAAGTAGTGCCTCCAAGTCTTTAATGCAAAAACAACCGCGCCTAATTCCAAATCATGCGTCGTATAATTTTGTTCGTGAATCTTCAATTGTCTAGATGCATAAGCAATCACCTTCGTTCGTTGCATTAATACACAACCGAGACCTTGCTTTGATGCGTCACAATAAATCACAAAATCATCATTCCCTTCAGGCAATGACAATATAGGTGCCGTAGTTAGCTTTTTCTTCAATAACTGAAACGCTTTCTCTTGTTCATCATTCCATTCAAATTTCTTCCCTTTATGCGTTAATGCAGTCAAGGGTTTTGCTATTCTGGAAAAGTCTTGGATGAACCTTCTGTAGTAACCAGCTAGTCCTAAAAATTGGCGTATGTGTTTCGGAGTTTTCGGGGTTTCTCACTTTTCAACAGTTTCTATCTTTGCCGGATCCACCTTAATACCTTCTTTGTTCACTATGTGACCGAGGAATTGAACTTCTTCCAACCAAAATGCACACTTTGAAAACTTAGCGTACAATTCTTCCTTCCTCAATACTTCTAACACCTTTCTCAAATGTTCACCGTGTTCTTGGTCATTCTTTGAGTAAATAAGTATGTCATCAATGAAAACAATGACAAACTTTTCAAGGTATGGTCCACACACTCGGTTCATAAGGTCCATGAACACAGCTGGTGCATTAGTTAAACCAAACGGCATGACCATAAACTCGTAATGACCGTAACGTGTTCTGAAAGCAGTCTTTGGAATATCATCTTCTTTCACCCGCATTTGATGATACCCGGAACGTAAGTCAATCTTTGAATAAACAGACGAGCCTTGTAGTTGATCAAATAAGTCGTCGATTCTCGGTAGTGGGTAGCGGTTCTTGATGGTAAGTTTGTTCAACTCTCGGTAGTCGATACACAACCTGAATGTACCATCTTTCTTCTTGACAAACAAAACAGGAGCTCCCCACGGTGATGTGCTTGGTCGAATGAAACCACGCTCTAAAAGTTCTTGTAATTGGCTTTGCAGTTCTTTCATCTCGCTGGGTGCGAGTCTGTAAGGAGCACGAGCTATTGGTGCAGCTCCTGGTACAAGATCTATTTGAAATTCAACGGATCGATGTGGGGGTAATCCCGGTAATTCTTTCGGAAATACATCGGGAAATTCTTTTGCAATGGGAACATCATTGATGCTCTTTTCTTCAGTTTGTACTTTCTCGACGTGTGCTAGAACAGCATAGCAACCTTTTTTTATTAGTTTTTGTGCCTTCAAATTACTAATAAGATGTAGCTTCGTGTTGCCCTTTTCTCCGTACACCATTAAGGGTTTTCCTTTTTCTCGTATAATGCGAATTGCATTTTTGTAACAAATGATCTCTGCTTTCACTTCTTTCAACCAGTCCATACCGATTATCACATCAAAACTCCCTAACTCTACTGGTATCAAATCAATCTTAAATGTTTCGCTAACCAGTTTAATTTCTCGATTCCGACATATATTATCTGCTGAAATTAATTTACCATTTGCTAATTCGAGTAAAAATTTACTATCCAAAGGCGTCAATGGACAACTTAATTTAGCACAAAAATCTCTACTCATATAGCTTCTATCCGCACCCGAATCAAATAAAACGTAAGCAGATTTATTGTCAATAAGAAACGTACCTGTAACAAGCTCCGGGTCTTCCTGTGCCTCTGCCGCATTAATATTGAAAACTCTTCCGCGGCCTTGTCCATTCATGTTCTCCTGGTTCGGGCAATTTCTAATGATGTGGTCCGGTTTTCCACATTTATAACAAACTACATTGGCATAACTTGCTCCGACACTACTTGCTCCGCCATTACTCATTCTGACACCATTTGTTCCTTTCGTTCTATTAACCCCTGGTCCGTAGACCTCACACTTCGCCACGCTATGACCATTTCTTTTACACTTGTTGCAAAATTTGGTGCAGAACCCCGAGTGATACTTTTCACACCTTTGGCATAGCTGCTTCTGATTGTTGTTGTTGTTGCGGTTATTATTGTTGTTGGGATGATTGTTGTAGTTGCTGTTGTTGTTATTGTTGTTGTTGTTGTTGGGCCGTTTGTTGTAGTTGCGATTGATGTTGCGATTGCTGGGATAATTGTTGCGATTATTGTTGTAATTGCTGTTGTTGTTGTATTGGTGATTCTTATCACCGTTTTCCTCCCACTTTCTTTTGACTTGCTTCACATTGGTCTCTTCAGCAGTCTGTTCTTTAATTCTTTCTTCAATCTGGTTCACTAGTTTGTGAGCCATTCTACATGCCTGTTGTATGGAGGCGGGCTCGTGTGAACTTATATCTTCTTGGATTCTTTCCTGTAATCCTTTCACAAACGCGTCGATCTTCTCTTCCTCATCTTCGAATGCTCTCGGACACAATAGGTACAATTTTGTGAATCGTCTTTCGTACGTGGTAATATCAAATCCTTGGGTTCGTAACCCTCTAAGTTCTGTCTTGAGCTTATTGACCTCGGTTCTGGGACGGTACTTCTTGTTCATCAAGTGCTTGAATGCTGACCACGGTAGTGCGTACGCATCGTCTTGTCCCACTTGCTCTAGATAGGTATTCCACCATGTTAACGCAGAACCTGTGAAGGTATGCGTAGCGTACTTCACTTTGTCCTCTTCAGTACACTTACTTATGGCAAACACCGATTCGACCTTCTCGGTCTACCTTTTCAATCCGATCGGTCCTTCGGTTCCATCAAATTCCAAAGGTTTGCAGGCAGTGAATTCTTTGTAGGTGCATCCTACACGATTTCCTGTACTGCTAGATCCAAGGTTATTGTTGGTATGTAGCGCAGCCTGTACTGCGGCTATGTTTGAAGCTAGAAAAGTACGAAATTCCTCTTCATTCATATTCACGGTGTGTCGAGTAGTCGGTGCCATTTCCTTCAAAATAGTCAAATGGAACAAGTTAATCATACAAAATGTTAAGAGTAGTTAATAGTATTTCGTAGCATAATATGAACTCATTTATAAAAGCTTTTTCTTCATATTAGCGTTTTATAAGTTTAAATTCGGGTAGTACCTACCCGTTAAGTTCATACTTAGTAGCTAATATACAATTCAACTACTACAATTCTATATGAAAAACTGATTATAATAATATTTCGCGTTCAAACTTTTACACAATATTTTACAAACTTACAATACCGCTTATTTTACATATAGCATGAAATATAGCACACAATAAATTTGATACAAGATGGTTGTGAAGATAATTCTAGCTAGTACACAAGTCGTTCAGCAAAGGCAATAAAGACACGTAATTCATACGTCCAGAAACAAGTCATGCATTCTGGTTTTACTAGGATTACTTCCCATCCTTGGTCTTGTGGAACATAATCGTTATGGCCGTTGATAAGACAGCGTGTTGTAATGTCGTCAAAGGGGCGAGGGTTACGTAATGTCCAACAGTCCCGTAACAATCTAAAAACCTCATTTCTTACCCCAATTACCGACTCCGTTACTTGTGGGAACGTTTTGTTTAATAGTTGTAGCCCGATGTTCTTGTTCTCACTTTGGTGAGAAGCGAACATTACTAATCCGTAAGCATAGCATGCTTCTTTATGTTGCATGTAAGCCGCTTTTTCTAAATCACGAAGTCCAATATTCGGATATATTGAGTCAAAATAATTTCTTAACCCATTGCGTAAAATAGCATTTGGGTTCCCCGCAATATATGCGTCAAAGTAAACACATCGTAACTTATGGATTTCCCAATGTGATATCCCCCATCTTTCGAACGAAAGCCTTTTATAAACCAAGGCATTCTTGGAACGTTCTTCGAATGTCTTACAAACTGATCTCGCCTTAAATAATTGTGCCGAAGAATTCTGACCGACTCTAGACAAGATTTCATCAATCATGTCTCCGGGTAGGTCTCTTAAAATATTGGGTTGTCTATCCATTTTGTGTTTTTATACTGTAAAATAGACAAGAGTTAGATTCATAAAAAAAATACTTATTAATACAAGCAATTTTTACATATATCATAAAGCATAAGCACACTATATTACATATATTACACCACACGAATACAACTATCTTATTCCGACTCGCTTGTTTCTTCTTCTTCGGTTTTGGTTCGTTTTGCCAAGTTTCTAGGGATATATGATGTTCCCCTAATACAAGCCGTAATTTTCCACATTGGTTTAGAAAAACCTGGTGGTTTAGAGGTTCCCGGGTCATTGTTACAACTTAAGGACTTCGGGGGTTGACGATACATATAAAGTTCATCGGGGTTGGAATTAGATTTCTCTATTTTTATGCCCTTTCCCTTATTATTTTATTTTGCCTTTTTAAATTCAGTTAGGGTAATTTCTATAACATCATCGGAATTCTCGTCGGAATCCGATTCATCAGAGAATTGGTAATCCTCCCAATATTTTGCTTTCTTGGCGGAAACACCATTGACCATAATTAACCTTGGTCGGTTGGCTGAGGATTTTCTTTTACTTAACCGTTTTATTATTTCCCCCACCGGTTCTATTTCTTCATCCGATTCCTCCTCTTCCGGTTCTGATTCTTCTTTCGGTTCCGACTCTTCTTCCGGTTCCTCTTCGGGAACTTGTGAATCAGTCCACGAATCATTCCAATTTACATTTGACTCTTCATTATTATTAGGTGAGTCAATGGGACTTGTTCTAGAGGTAGACATCTATCACATAATATCAAACGCGTTAAGAGATTAATATATCACATAATATTCACATGTTAAAAATATATAGTTTCCAACAAAATTTGTTAAGCAATCATTTTTCAAGTAAACACGGTCGAAGTCCAGACTCACTAATGCATCCTAACAAACTCGATAAGACACACTAATGCAAAATTCTGGTTCTCTAAGATCAACGCTCTGATACCAACTGAAATGTCCCGTTCTTATTGATTAAAAACGTTCCATATTAATTGATTTCGTTGCGAGGTTTTGACCTCAATATGAGACGTTTTTCAAAGACTGCATTCATTTTTAAAACAAACCATAACCTTTATTTCATAAATAAAGATTTAAAAAGCTTTACGTAGATTATCAAATAATGATAATCTAAAATATCCTGTTTACACATGACCATTACATAATGGTTTACAATACAAATATGTTACATCGAAATCAGTTTCTTGAATGCAGTTTTTACACAATATCATACAAACATGGACTCCAAATCTTGTCCTTATTTTAGTATGCAACAGCGGAAGCTCTTAATATTCACCTGAGAATAAACATGCTTTAAACGTCAACAAAAATGTTGGTGAGTTATAGGTTTAACCTATATATATCAAATCGTAACAATAGACCACAAGATTTCATATTTCAATACACATCCCATACATAGAGATAAAAATCATTCATATGGTGAACACCTGGTAACCGACATTAACAAGATGCATATATAAGAATATCCCCATCATTCTGGGACACCCTTCGGATATGATATAAATTTCGAAGTACTAAAGCATCCGGTACTTTGGATGGGGTTTGTTAGGCCCAATAGATCTATCTTTAAGATTCGCGTTAATTAGGGTGTCTGTTCCCTAATTCTTAGATTACCAGACTTAATAAAAAGGGGTATATTCGATTTCGATAATTCAACCATAGAATGTAGTTTCACGTACTTGTGTCTATTTTGTAAATCATTTATAAAACCTGCATTTATTCTCATCCCAAAAATATTAGATTTTAAAAGTGGGACTATAACTCACTTTCACAGATTTTTACTTCGTCGAGAAGTAAGACTTGGCCACTGTTGATTCACGAACCTATAACAATATATACATATATATTAAAGTATGTTCAAAATATATTTACAACACTTTTAATATATTTTGATGTTTTAAGTTTATTAAGTCAGTTGTCCTCGTTAGTAACCTACAACTAGTTGTCCACAGTTAGATGTACAGAAATAAATCGATAAATATTATCTTGAATCAATCCACGACCCAGTGTATACGTATCTCAGTATTGATCACAACTCAAACTATATATATTTTGGAATCAACCTCAACCCTGTATAGCTAACTCCAACATTCACATATAGAGTGTCTATGGTTGTTCCGAAATATATATAGATGTGTCGACATGATAGGTCGAAACATTGTATACGTGTCTATGGTATCTCAAGATTACATAATATACAATACAAGTTGATTAAGTTATGGTTGGAATAGATTTGTTACCAATTTTCACGTAGCTAAAATGAGAAAAATTATCCAATCTTGTTTTACCCATAACTTCTTCATTTTAAATCCGTTTTGAGTGAATCAAATTGCTATGGTTTCATATTGAACTCTATTTTATGAATCTAAACAGAAAAAGTATAGGTTTATAGTCGGAAAAATAAGTTACAAGTCGTTTTTGTAAAGGTAGTCATTTCAGTCGAAAGAACGACGTCTAGATGACCATTTTAGAAAACATACTTCCACTTTGAGTTTAACCATAATTTTTGGATATAGTTTCATGTTCATAATAAAAATCATTTTCTCAGAATAACAACTTTTAAATCAAAGTTTATCATAGTTTTTAATTAACTAACCCAAAACAGCCCGCGGTGTTACTACGACGGCGTAAATTCGGTTTTACAGTGTTTTTCGTGTTTCCAGGTTTTAAATCATTAAGTTAGCATATCATATAGATATAGAACATGTGTTTAGTTAATTTTAAAAGTCAAGTTAGAAGGATTAACTTTTGTTTGCGAACAAGTTTAGAATTAACTAAACTATGTTATAGTGATTACGAGTTTAAACCTTCGAATAAGATAGTTATATATATATGAATCGAATGATGTTATGAACATCATTACTACCTCAAGTTTAGTAGGTAAACCTACTGGAAGTGACAAGAAATGATCTAGCTTCAAAGGATCTTGGATGGTTTGAAAGTTCTTGAAGTAGGATCATGACACAAAAACAAGTTCAAGTAAGATTTTTACTCGAATTAAGATAGTTTATAGTTATAGAAATTGAATCAAAGTTTGAATATGAATATTACCTTGAATAAGAAAGATAACCTACTGTATATAACAAAGGTTTCTTGATCTTAGATGATTACTTGGAATGGATTAGAAAGCTTGGAAGTAAATTAGTAAATTTGAAGGGATTTTTGAAGTGTTCTTGAAGTGTTCTTCCTATGATGATTATAGCTTGATTCTTGAAGTGATTTTTGATGAAGATGATGATTAACTACTGGAAAAATACGTTCATAATAGTGTGGGTGTGTTGAGAGAGAATTAGAAAGAGAATTGGAAGTGAAATGGAGTGAATGATGAGTGGTAATTGGTGAGTGGTGAGTGGGGTTAAAAGGAGTTCTAGTTAGTTGACTAGTTCATGGTAGAAGTTAAAATTGATTAGTCATACATGACATAATCAAGAGTGGAATCCCATGCTAGTTCCTATTGATATATACCCATAGTAAGTACGTTTTGAAGCTGTGTATAATACGGGTAAAAATACGACTAGAATTCTTGATGAAAGAAAAGAATGGGAAAGTAACTGTAACCATTTTTGTTAAGTATGAGTGTTTTGATATATGTCTTGAAGTCTTCCAAAAGTATTTTAATACATCTAAATACACTACATGTATATACATTTTAACTGAGTCGTTAAGTCATCGTTAGTCGTTACATGTAAGTGTTGTTTTGAAACCTTTAAGTTAACGATCTCAATTAATGTTGTTAACCCATTGTTTATTATATCTAATGAGATGTTAAATTATTATATTATCATGATATTATGATATATTAATATATCTTAATATGATATATATACATTTAAATGTCGTTACAACGATAATCGTTACATATATGTCTCGTTTCGAAATCCTTAAGTTAGTAGTCTTGTTTATATGTATATAACTCATTGTTAATATACTTATGGAGATACTTACTTATCATAATATCATGTTAACCATATGTATATCCATATATATATCGTCATGTCGTTTTTACAAGTTTTAACGTTCGTGAATCAACTTGGGTGGTCAATTGTCTATATGAAACATATTTCAATTAATCAAGTCTTAACAAGTTTGATTGCTTAACATGTTGAAAACATTTAATCATGTAAATATCAATCTCAATTAATATATATAAACATGGAAAAGTTCGGGTCACTACAACGATAACCTACAACCTTTATGGGTCATCAATCAATGAACGTATCGATGGTGGGCTTAAACATTTAACCACCCCAATCGATATCATCATAATCGATCTAAGTTATTCACGGTAGCTGGACTAGAGAGTTATATACTAAGATCCTTAAGTCTCACTTTATTCGTAAATCATCGATATAAATATGTATGAAAAATTTATGCATGATCACTCAAAAAAGCTGAACTGTTATCGATCCGATAATTTAAAAACCGAGTTTTACTGGACTCTAGCTACGCTTTACCAATAATATATTAGTTATACACGTGCGTAAAACAAAAACAAAAAATATTTTCGTGCTTATATGAATTCTTCCTCTCAAAAAACGAGCGAGAAGCTCGATGTCCATATGCAACATTAAAACGAACGTAACCAACGACTAAGTCCTTAAAATAGGGCCTTAGGTTCTTAAGATTCACTAATATAAATAACTAGTAAAAAATAAATAATACTACGTATTACATTTTTAATTACTCCCATAAAGTGTTCAATAAAAAAATGTTTGATTTATGATATATGTTCTTAAAATATCTACTTTATCTTTCAATTAATATGTTACCGGAATTAATTAGTTTATGAGTAAATGTTTTTCTAACTTCTATATATAAAAAGTGTAGAATTGAAATTTCAATGATTTTTAGTGCTTTTCTGAGTAAGGAACATTTATTTTGAAACATATAAAAATATTAATGTGGATTTTTTTTTTGGAATGGATGAGTAATATTTTATTTAAAAACATCATAAGAAAGTGACAAAATGATTCTCCCACGCTTGTTGTAGATCATATGGTCAAAAGAATGCATCACCTGTATGGAAAATAATTTAAAGCAAACGTTGATATGAAATCATACTTTACTTTTATGGAATAATTACGAGTAAACTACTTAGATTTTATCATATGCTTTAGGTTTTAGTCAAAGAACATCATTACATAACTTGTTTTCCAATTCCTTTGTCTGGATTCCCCTTAATTTCCTAATTTATAGTTATTTAGAATTGATAAATACTAGTATCGCGTAATATGTTGAGATAGTCACTGTAATGACGATTTGACCATGTACATTTTAGCAGAAAATTCTCAATAATAAAAAAGAATATCCTCAATTTCTCGGATAACAATAATAGAATTCATGTCTATTTTCGTGCTTTAAACATGAAAGTACACTAGAGGGAATATCCATTTTGGGGCAAGATATCTCGCCGCCAATGGGCCGAAAATGCGTCAAAAAACCTTTTGCGGTGATATCTCGTCGCAAATACATGGACTCCTCATGTTCCCCGTCTAGAGTCTTTTGCGACGACCATTTACGGCGTTACGGTGTGGGACCCACTCCTTTTTAAAGAAAAGGAAAAAGAAAAGAGAAATTCATTTTACGACGGAACATTTGCGGCGATTTTAAGTGGGACCGATTGATGGTCGTTTCTTCAATGGAGGGTATTTGCGACAAATATGTGGGACGATGTCCCGTTGCAAATGATGCACCCCTTTTGTGTTGTTGTTGTACCTTTTGCGGCGATTAATCTCGCCGCAATTAGCTGGCATGCACAGCAGGTTTCTGCTGCTTTTGCAGCTTCCTCGTCCGTGGGCATTTCTTCAAATCTGTTTCTGACCAAATTTACGGCAGCTATAACAACAACATAATCAACATCTAAAATACCATAAACTGAAAATTAATAAACGTTTAAGAAAGTAGTTATTACAAAAATGATAACACCAAATATTATGTTTTTACAACATGTTATTTTCATTCTTGGGAAAGAGTCAATAATCGTCATATCCTCATCCTCCTCGTCATCATCATCCTTATCCTCACGGGGAACCTCGTCATCGTTTTCGTCAATCATTGGGGCTTTTCCTTTTCCTTTTCCTTTCTCGCGTCCACCACTTAAACCTATCAAGTTCTTCATTATATTGTGCATACTTTTTTTAACGATTTTTGTCACCGATTTCTTGACACTCTCTATCACCTTGGCTTTAAATCGCCCACGCTCCTCGACCCACCTACGATGAACTTCTTCTTCCGTGAACAATCGTTGACTCGTCTGGGTGGATGTACTTGTACTCGAATCAACGGACCTTCGTGAGCCCGTATAATTGTAAACTTTCATTTCATTACGGAATTCACTTCCGTAATAAACGTCGAATGAGACAATAATCGGCAGAATGATCAACATTTTAAGTGAGTGAAGTGTTTTTATTTTGAGTGAAGTGTTTTTATTTTGAGTTTTATAAAATAAAATGAGGCATAAGTTAACTGGTTAAATAAAGAATCGGCAGACTCATTTGCGGCGATTTGTCGGCGACCTTGATTGTATTTGGTGGGAAAACTTAGCAAGAAAATTTTTTGTGGGAAAAAATTGGCGCTTAAATATTGCGGCGGGTTTTAGCGGCAACATGATCGCCGCAAATAAAAATTCAACGTTTGACCAAAACTGAATAAAAATAAAACAGAAATGAAAATTCGAGGGTTATGGGCCTTGTCTATTAGCGGCAAGGTGAAAAACAGGTCGCCGCAAATGTGTTGTGGACCCCTCCTGGACCTAAGAAGTAGTTGCCGTAAATGAGTTTCGTCGCCCGTCCTCTTTTTCCGGTATCTACACTCGGGTGACATGGCGTACCTTTATTTACCAAGGTTATGAGCCGTTTTTTAGTTCTTTGTCTGAAAAGCAGCAATTCACAATTTATTTTACATGTAAACATACTAGTAACTATCTAAAATCTAAACCCAGACCATATTTTACATTTAGTTCCCCGCAAAAAATAACTAGACACCTTATTTAATGGCAATTGGTACTACAGTTTAATTCTAAGTAATAACAAGGAATTTAAGGTTTGAACTTGCTTATTGGTCTAACTTAAAAATACACATATCTAACATGTGCCCGACACATGATTTTTGTTTTTAGCTCCAATAAAAATTACAAAAAAATTTCAGTAGGCTTATAACTACCTTTAGTGGTCTGGTTCAATATATTAAAATTGAAAGAACCAACAAAAGAGAGATGTGTTGTAGAAGATATAGGAGAGAAAGAGGTTGAAGAGAGGTGTGATGTATTTAATGTATATGTGTGTTTTTGTAACTTACATTATGCACATACATACGGTACAAATTTTACTATCCATATTTGACTAATTACCATCCATATTTAACTACTAAATTTACAACACTCCCCCTTGGATGGTAATTTTTTTAAAGAGCAATTAATACTGCCTCGTTAAAAACCTTGCTAAAGAAAACCCAGTGGGATAAAACTTTAGCTAAGGGAAAAAGAGTGCAGCATAGAGTTGACTCCCCCTCAAGTAGACAACGCTGAGTCGTCACATCTTTTGAACTTGCCTCATGCCAATATTGTGAACGTATGTTTTGAAAACAGCGATTGACAGTGCTTTGGTATAAAGATCAGCAGAGTTGTTGATTGAACGTATCTCATTTTAATCTGGTTGTCTTTTACGAGATCTTGAGTATATGAGAAGAATCTGAGGTTTTCATCTGAAACTGTATCATCTAAATCTTTTATGTACAAGTTTGACCCATGTGATTTGTCTACAGTCTCCTTCATGGTTTGCTCAAACTGTTGTTTCAATTCCTATTCCCTTTCAGTCTTTTTCTGAGCCTTACCAATATACCATTCTTTTCCATCAAACTTATGACCGTTAAGACCGTTTATAGCTTTAGCGCCTCGTCAGCATTTATGTTTTGTTCTGTCATTTTTGATACTCTTCTTTCATTTGTACTATGTAGGCTGTATTATCTTCATAGATAGTTGTTGGGCTTTTATAGCGTTCTTGTCCACAAGAATCAATAATGATTTGTATCATTGATCTTAACTAAAATCATTCCCGAGTAGCTTCATGTAACGCAATCACTTCGGCATGATTTGATAATGTTGCAACAAGTGTTTGTTTTGAGAACGTCATGATATTGCGGTGCCTCCATTTAGGAATACATATCCAGTTTGAGATTTAGCTTTATGTAGATCAGATAAATAATCTGCATCTGTATAACCAAACAAATCTTGTTTCGAGTTGTTAGAATAAAATAATTATAAATCAGTAGTTCCCCGAAGGTATCAAACTATTTGTTTGATCCCATTCCAATGTCTTTTGGTAGGGGCTGAGCTGAACCTTGTCAACAAATTAACTGCAAAAGAAATATCAGATCTTGTATAATTTGTAAGATACATAAGAGCCCCAATTGCACTAAAATATGGAACTTCTGAACCAAGAAGATCTTCATGATCTTCTAGAGGATGAAATGGATTAGTATCAATATTAAGATCTAACAACCATATGAGTACTTAATGGTTTTTGTCTTGTCCATATTAAAATATTTTAAAATCTTTTCGGTATAAGTTATTTGATGTATAAGTAAGTCATTAGTAATATGCTCAATATGTAAATCAACGTAATACTTGATTTTTTTTTATTTTAAAATCTTTCTTTAGAAGTTGAATGGCTTCATAGATTTCTTTATTTAAGATAATTGATATAAACAGCTATGATCACATATCCGAACATTATTTTTATAAAACACACGTGCAAATAAGTTTATATGTATACCCTTTTCTTATCAAGTAGTAATTTAATCGATTATACCACATACGTCCCGATTATATAAACCCATTTAGAAATCTTTGTGATTTAATGGAATATATTCCCTTGGGTTTTGCATTAGATGCTTATGATACCTTAACCCTTCAGGTATATTCATATATATATCACTATTAAGTGATCCATACAGATAAGTAGTAACAACATCCATGAGATGCATTTAAATAACTACCAGGTTGATTAAATATCTAATAAGTAATTGTATTCATTATAGGAGGATAAGTTTTTCTCCTAATTCATTTCTGGTCTTTGTGGGAAATCTTGAGTTACAAGTCTAGTTTTGCCTTGTAACTTCATTTGCACATTTCTTTTCGGATAAAAAATCATTTGTATCCCATTGTTTCACATCTTTAAAAGTGATAACGATTGATCCAAAAACTTTTCTTTTATTGAGCGATTCTAATTCAGCTCGTATTGCTCCTTTCCGTTGAGTTCAATCACGTCTATTTTGATATTCAATGACAGATTTTGGTTCCAGATCATCATCTTTATTCATGATGTCATTGTAACATTATATGAAAATATCTCATCAAGATTTTTCATTTCATTTCAGTTTCATAATATTGCATAATTTATTGCAATTTATGTATTTACATTTATCAATATCCTCTGCAGAAGGAGTATTGATTTGTGGTTCTTCTTGAACACTTTCTTTTACCTCATTATCAGCTGATTTTCTTTTTCGAGGATTTTTATCTTTGGAACAAATTGGTCTCCCACGTTTCTGCCGTAGCAAAGACTCATGAGTGACATTATTGCCAGCTTTTGTAATTTCAATTCTAGCTGAAACATTTACTGCTGGTATATATGATTTAGTCACTTATTTTTTGTATCTTTAAATGCATAAAGTAATTAATTTGCAAGTTCTTGCATATGCATTATATTTGAACTTTCTTTTCGCATTCTTTTGTGAGATGATCAATATTCCTTAATTGATGTTCACACCATGAAACATCATTTTATTTATATTTCATTTCTCCCCCTAATATAGGGAACAATGTTTCATTAAAGTGACAATCGACAAAACTTGCTGTAAAAACATCACCCGTCATGGGTTCAATATATCTTATGATTGAAGATGTTTCATATCTAACATATATTTCAATCCTTCTTTGAGGAACCATTTGTTGTGGTTGTTCAATTAAAATACACTGCACAACCAAATGTTCTAAGATGGAAAATATTTGGTCTCCACCAAAATTAAGTTGGTAATGGAGAATATTTATAACTTGCACTTGATTTAATGCGAATTAATGTCACATCATGTAAATTTACATGTCCCCATATAAATATTGAGAGTTTTGTACTCATTTCTAATTGTCTAGTTATTAGCTGTAAGCGTTTATCTATTGATTCAGCTAAACCAATTTTGTGTATGCACATGAGCAACTGGATGTTCAACAACAATCCTTGTAGACATATAATAATTATTAAAAGCTTGAGATGTTAACTCACCAGCATTATCAAGTCTCATCCTTTTAATGGTGTAATCAGAATAATGTGTTCTTAATTTAATAATTTGTGCAAGAAACTTTGCAATGCCATATTACGGCTTGATAACACACAAACATGAGACCATGCATTAGATGCGTCTATTAGAAAAATGGTCCACATGATGGATGAATTGGTCCATATATATACCCTTGAATTCTTTCAAGAAACATTGGTGATTATTTCTCAATGTGATTTTCATTAATCGCCATATGTGCTTTTCATTAATCACCATATGTGTTTTTCGTTAATCACTATATGTGCTTTTCATTAATCACTATATGTGCTTTTCATTAGTCACCATATGTGATTTTCATTAATCACCATATGTGCTTTTCATCATATATCATTTTCACCATATGCGCTTTTAATTATATGTGCTGCGCTTTTCGTCATATGCACTTTTTATTATATGCGCTTTTAATTATATGCGCTGCGCTTTTTATCATATGCGCTTTTAATCATATGCGCTTTTAATCATATGCGCTGCGCTTTTCATCATATGCGCTTTTTATCATATGCGCTTTTAATCCTATGCGCTGCGCTTTTCATCATATGCGCTTTTAATTATATGCGCTTTTAATCCTATGCGTTGCGCTTTTCATCATATGCGCTTTTTATCATATGCGCTTTTAATCATATGCGCTGCGCTTTTCATCATATGCGCTTTTTATCATATGCGCTTTTAATCCTATGCGCTGCGCTTTTCATCATATGCGCTTTTTATCATATGCGCTTTTCGGTGCTACATAGATATTTCTCATTTTCGATTATCATTTACTGATAATCATATCCATTATGATATATATCAGAGAAACTTAACAAATTTCTCTTTGATTTGGGAGAAAACAAGACATTGTTTACCAAAAAAATCGTACCATTTGGTAATATGAAATTTTGCCTTTTTCGTTCCTTATATCAAGTTTGAAAGAGCTGATATAGTATTTATAGTTCCTTCATTTGATTTAAATCAATGAAATATTTTTTAGATTTGATCATAGTGTGTATGTTACTACTATCTGCAATACATAGGTCTTTACCATTTAATTGATGTTGTATTTCAGCAGGATTCATACTAAAACTTCAAATAAGATAAGCAAATAATGAGTTATATTTCAGCAAGATAATCAAATTATATTACCTGCAAACAAGTTATAATCTGAAGTACATAAAAGATAACACTTAATAAAACATATGCGTTATGGTCTAAAACCATTTATTTATGAGTGATACATAAAAAAAACTAGGCATCTTAGAAAATTCAAACCATTCAAGTCTCAAGGTAGCTCAGGGTTAATTTAATCAAGATTTGTCAACAGATTCACTCTCGTTTTCTTTTCTTTTTGGGACTTATTTGTAGAGCTAAACAAGATGTTCATGTATTCAAGAAATACTAGACTGATGATCCACGTTACCAGATCATTAATAAGAATCTTCGGAATTCTTATAAGAGCGTCTACTAATATCTTTAATTTTATTCTTTCATTGATCACCGTTATTATTATTTTTTTATTTTTTTTTTGATAATTAATATCGTATCTATCTTTGAGTATTTTCCATAATACACTTGGATTTTCGATCATATAATATGTAGATTCTAAGGACTCGTTAATATGTTTGCTAAGAAAAATACTTACTATTGCTTTCTCTTGTTCGGAATAATTGTTATTTTCATTCAGGGTTTCTAAAATACCGTTTGATTCGAGATGTTTTTCTACATTCATAACCCATGTTAAGTAGTTGCTCCCACTTGTTCTAAATGAGCAAATTTAAGCCTTTTCAAATTCGACATTTTCTATTATCAAAAAGATGAATAACATAAATCATAATCATAATCAACTTCTATTCATAGACAAATAATAAAATGAAATTAGAATCATTTTAAATTCATAAGTAGCAAACAACAGAATAATGGTATGATTACAAATAATAAAACCACAAGGGCAGGATAGAATATAGGTTCACCCGGTGGTATATTAGCAACAATGATGATAGTTAATATGACCAATACAATAGGAATAATCATCCTTGTGTGAATCATTTTTACAAAAACTTTTTGAGAGTAGTAATCTGAAAAATGAAGATTGATTTGTAAAAATGTGAAAACAGAGATGTTTATTTTATATTTGAAAAATATAGTTGTTGTAACGTCGTCAGTTGACGTTAACAACCGTTATGTATATATGACCGTTGTAACGTCGTTAGTTGACGTTAACGAATAAAGTCACTATATCAAAACGCGTATGAGTAATATAAAGGACAAGATTTTTTTTTCTTATTTTAACTTTTAAGATTTACTTTTAATAAAAATACAAACTACTTTTTCTTATTTTAACTTTTAAGATTTACTTTTAATAAAAATACAAACTACTTTTCTTATTTTAACTTTTAAGATTACTTTTAATAAAAATACAAACTACTTTTTCTTATTTTAACTTTTAAGATTTACTTTTAATAAAAATACAAACTACTTTTTCTTATTTTAACTTTTAAGATTTACTTTTAATAAAAATACAAACTACTTTTTCTTATTTTAACTTTTAAGATTTACTTTTAATAAAAATACAAACTACTTTTTCTTATTTTAACTTTTAAGATTTACTTTTAATAAAAATATAAACTATTTTTTCTTATTTTAACTTTTAAGATTTACTTTCAAGAATAAACATTAGTATGCATGAAATAAATAATGATTAATTGCATAAGTAATCATAAATGTTAGATAACATATAAAGACCCCATCGTACTCGTATTGATCGGAATTAATCTCGACCCATGGTACCGTGTTGTCAAATGACGTGTTGCGTACATAAAGTACCGTGTTGTCAAATGACGTGTTGCGTACAATCATGAGGTCTTATTAACATAAATATAAATGTTAGTGAAGTTAATAAGAGTTAGATTACATAAAATATAATTCAGGCGGTATAACCGACCATATATAACTTAAATAACATAAATATAAATGTTAGTGAAGTTAATAAAAGTTAGATTACAGAAATATAATTCAGGCGGTATAACCGACCATATATAACTTAAATAACATAAATATAAATGTTAGTGAAGTTAATAAAAGTTAGATTACAGAAATATAATTCAGGCGGTATAACCGACCATATATAACTTAAATAATATAAATATAAATGTTAGTGAAGTTAATAAAAGTTAGATAATTTTTTACCTTGATTAGTGACGTGTGATTGCTTAGATAAACCTTGATTATACGGAGCACTTCGTGCTGATAACGAGTTATATTTCAGTAGGCTTATAACTACCTTTAGTGGCCTGGTTCAATATATTCAAATTGAAAGAACCAACAAAAGAGAGATGTGTTGTAGAAGATATAGGAAAGAAAGAGGTTGAAAAGAGGTGTGATGTATTTAATGTATATGTGTGTTTTTGTAACTTACATTATGCACATATATATAGTACAAATTTTACTATCCATATTTGACTAATTACCATCCATATTTAATTACTAAATTTACAACAGATTTTTGTTTTTCCTTACATTTTTATATTTATATTTACGTAGTATCATTTATTTTAAATTGCCTTTTAATATAAAACTAGTCCGGGTCCAGCCCGCGCGATGCGCCGGGGGCTTTCGGCTTGCGTATTCATATTTAACGTAGTTTTATTTATTTACAGAAGGGAAAACGGCCCATGTGTTAAGCGTCGTTGTTGGTGTTGTCGTCTTTACTGTTTAATAAAATCTATCCGGTTCGAACGTAGTTAGTTTCGTTTTGTTGATAAAATTATTTCGAGTCTGACGGTGCTCGCGAAAAAATATAACTCGCGGCGAGCAGGAAGATACGGGCTGTCGTTGTTTTTAGCGTTTTTTAAAAAGTGTTCGTTTCAAACGTACTTTTTATCGTTTTGTTTATAAAATTATTTCGAGTATGAGGCTTGAAATGTCCCGTTCTTATTGATTAAAAACGTTCCATATTAATTGATTTCGTTGCGAGGTTTTGACCTCTATATGAGACGTTTTTCAAAGACTGCATTCATTTTTAAAATAAACCATAACCTTTATTTCATCAATAAAGGTTTAAAAAGCTTTACGTAGATTATCAAATAATGATAATCTAAAATATCATGTTTACACACGACCATTACATAATGGTTTACAATACAAATATGTTACAACAAAATAAGTTTCTTGAATGCAGTTTTTACACAATATCATACAAGCATGGACTCCAAATCTCGTCCTTATTTAAGTTTGCGACAGCGGAAGCTCTTAATAATCACCTGAGAATAAACATGCTTAAAATGTCAACAAAAATGTTGGTGAGTTATAGGTTTAACCTATATATATCAAATCATAATAATAATAGACCACAAGATTTCATATTTCAATACACATCCCATACATAGAGATAAAAATCATTCATATGGTGAACACCTGGTAACCGACATTAACAAGATGCATATATAAGAATATCCCCATCATTCCGGGACACCCTTCGGATATGATATAAATTTCGAAGTACTAAAGCATCCGGTACTTTGGATGGGGCTTGTTGGGCCCGATAGATCTATCTTTAGGATTCGCGTCAATTAGGGTGTCTGTTCCCTAATTCTTAGATTACCAGACTTAATAAAAAGGGGCATATTCGATTTCGATAATTCAACCATAAAATGTAGTTTCACGTACTTGTGTCTATTTTGTAAATCATTTATAAAACCTGCATGTATTCTCATCCCAAAAATATTAGATTTTAAAAGTGGGACTATAACTCACTTTCACAGATTTTTACTTCGTCGGGAAGTAAGACTTGGCCACTGGTTGATTCACGAACCTATAACAATATATACATATATATCAAAGTATGTTCAAAATATATTTACAACACTTTTAATATATTTTGATGTTTTAAGTTTATTAAGTCAGCTGTCCTCGTTAGTAACCTACAACTAGTTGTCCACAGTTAGATGTACAGAAATAAATCGATAAATATTATCTTGAATCAATCCACGACCCAGTGTATACGTATCTCAGTATTGATCACAACTCAAACTATATATATTTTGGAATCAACCTCAACCCTGTATAGCTAACTCCAACATTCACATATAGAGTGTCTATGGTTGTTCCGAAATATATATAGATGTGTCGACATGATAGGTCGAAACATTGTATACGTGTCTATGGTATCTCAAGATTACATAATATACAATACAAGTTGATTAAGTTATGGTTGGAATAGATTTGTTACCAATTTTCACGTAGCTAAAATGAGAAAAATTATCCAATCTTGTTTTACCCATAACTTCTTCATTTTAAATCCGTTTTGAGTGAATCCAATTGCTATGGTTTCATATTGAACTCTATTTTATGAATCTAAACAGAAAAAGTATAGGTTTATAGTCGGAAAAATAAGTTACAAGTCGTTTTTGTAAAGGTAGTCATTTCAGTCGAAAGAACGACGTCTAGATGACCATTTTAGAAAACATACTTCCACTTTGAGTTTAACCATAATTTTTGGATATAGTTTCATGTTCATAATAAAAATCATCTTCTCAGAATAACAACTTTTAAATCAAAGTTTATCATAGTTTTTAATTAACTAACCCAAAACAGCCCGCGGTGTTACTACGACGGCGTAAATCCGGTTTTACGGTGTTTTTCGTGTTTCCAGGTTTTAAATCATTAAGTTAGCATATCATATAGATATAGAACATGTGTTTAGTTTATTTTAAAAGTCAAGTTAGAAGGATTAACTTTTGTTTGCGAACAAGTTTAGAATTAACTAAACTATGTTCTAGTGATTACAAGTTTAAAACTTCGAATAAGATAGCTTTATATGTATGAATCGAATGATGTTATGAACATCATTACTACCTTAAGTTCCTTGGATAAACCTACTGGAAAAGAGAAAAATGGATCTAGCTTCAATGGATCCTTGGATGGCTCGAAGTTCTTGAAGCAGAATCATGACACGAAAACAAGTTCAAGTAAGATCATCACTTGAAATAAGATTGTTATAGTTATAGAAATTGAACCAAAGTTTGAATATGATTATTACCTTATATTAGAATGATAACCTACTGTAAGAAACAAAGATTTCTTGAGGTTGGATGATCACCTTACAAGATTGGAAGTGAGCTAGCAAACTTGAAAGTATTCTTGATTTTATGAAACTAGAACTTTTGGAATTTATGAAGAACACTTAGAACTTGAAGATAGAACTTGAGAGAGATCAATTAGATGAAGAAAATTGAAGAATGAAAGTGTTTGTAGGTGTTTTTGGTCGTTGGTGTATGGATTAGATATAAAGGATATGTTATTTTGTTTTCATGTAAATAAGTCATGAATGATTACTCATATTTTTGTAATTTTATGAGATATTTCATGCTAGTTGCCAAATGATGGTTCCCACATGTGTTAGGTGACTCATATGGGCTGCTAAGATCTGATCATTGGAGTGTATATACCAATAGTACATACATCTAAAAGCTGTGTATTGTACGAGTATGAATACGGGTGCATACGAGTAGAATTGTTGATGAAACTGAACGAGGATGTAATTGTAAGCATTTTCGTTAAGTAGAAGTATTTTGATAAGTGTCTTGAAGTCTTTCAAAAGTGTATGAATACATATTAAAACACTACATGTATATACATTTTAACTGAGTCGTTAAGTCATCGTTAGTCGTTACATGTAAATGTTGTTTTGAAACCTTTAGGTTAACGATCTTGTTAAATGTTGTTAAGCCAATGTTTATAATATCAAAAGAGATTTTAAATTATTATATTATCATGATAATATGATGTACGAATATCTCTTAATATGATATATATACATTAAATGTCGTTACAACGATAATCGTTACATATATGTCTCGTTTCAAAATCATTAAGTTAGTAGTCTTGTTTTTACATATGTAGTCCATTGTTAATATAATTAATGATATGTTTACTTATCATAATATCATGTTAACTATATATATAACCATATATATGTCATCATATAGTTTCTACAAGTTTTAACGTTCGTGAATCACCGGTCAACTTGGGTGGTCAATTGTCTATATGAAACATATTTCAATTAATCAAGTCTTAACAAGTTTGATTGCTTAACATGTTGGAAACATTTAATCATGTAAATATCAATCTCAATTAATATATATAAACATGGAAAAGTTCGGGTCACTACAGTACCTACCCGTTAAATAAATTTCGTCCCGAAATTTTAAGCTATTGAAGGTGTTGACGAATCTTCTGGAAATAGATGCGGGTATTTCTTCTTCATCTGATCTTCACACTCCCAGGTGAACTCAGGTCCTCTACGAGCATTCCATCGAACCTTAACAATTGGTATCTTGTTTTGCTTAAGTCTTTTAACCTCACGATCCATTATTTCGACGGGTTCTTCGATGAATTGAAGTTTTTCGTTGATTTGGATTTCATCTAACGGAATAGTGAGATCTTCTTTAGCAAAACATTTCTTCAAATTCGAGACGTGGAAAGTGTTATGTACAGCCGCGAGTTGTTGAGGTAACTCAAGTCGGTAAGCTACTGGTCCGACACGATCAATAATCTTGAATGGTCCAATATACCTTGGATTTAATTTCCCTCGTTTACCAAATCGAACAACGCCTTTCCAAGGTGCAACTTTAAGCATGACCATCTCTCCAATTTCAAATTCTATATCTTTTCTTTTAATGTCAGCGTAGCTCTTTTGTCGACTTTGGGCGGTTTTCAACCGTTGTTGAATTTGGATGATCTTCTCGGTAGTTTCTTGTATAATCTCCGGACCCGTAATCTGTCTATCCCCCACTTCACTCCAACAAATCGGAGACCTGCACTTTCTACCATAAAGTGCTTCAAACGGCGCCATCTCAATGCTTGAATGGTAGCTGTTGTTGTAGGAAAATTCTGCTAACGGTAGATGTCGATCCCAACTGTTTCCGAAATCAATAACACATGCTCGTAGCATGTCTTCAAGCGTTTGTATCGTCCTTTCGCTCTGCCCATCAGTTTGTGGATGATAGGCAGTACTCATGTCTAGACGAGTTCCTAATGCTTGCTGTAATGTCTGCCAGAATCTTGAAATAAATCTACCATCCCTATCAGAGATAATAGAGATTGGTATTCCATGTCTGGAAACGACTTCCTTCAAATACAGTCGTGCTAACTTCTCCATCTTGTTATCTTCTCTTATTGGCAGGAAGTGTGCTGATTTGGTGAGACGATCAACTATTACCCAAATAGTATCAAAACCACTTGCAGTCCTTGGCAATTTAGTGATGAAATCCATGGTAATGTTTTCCCATTTCCATTCCGGGATTTCGGGTTGTTGAAGTAGACCTGATGGTTTCTGATGCTCAGCTTTGACCTTAGAACACGTCAAACATTCTCCTACGTATTTAGCAACATCGGCTTTCATACCCGGCCACCAAAAATGTTTCTTGAGATCCTTGTACATCTTCCCCGTTCCAGGATGTATTGAGTATCTGGTTTTATGAGCTTCTCTAAGTACCATTTCTCTCATATCTCCAAATTTTGGTACCCAAATCCTTTCAGCCCTATACCGGGTTCCGTCTTCCCGAATATTAAGATGCTTCTCCGATCCTTTGGGTATTTCATCCTTTAAATTTCCCTCTTTTAAAACTCCTTGTTGCGCCTCCTTTATTTGAGTAGTAAGGTTATTATGAATCATTATATTCATAGATTTTACTCGAATGGGTTCTCTGTCCTTCCTGCTCAAGGCATCGGCTACCACATTTGCCTTCCCCGGGTGGTAACGAATCTCAAAGTCGTAATCATTCAATAATTCAATCCACCTACGCTGCCTCATATTCAGTTGTTTCTGATTAAATATGTGTTGAAGACTTTTATGGTCGGTATATATAATACTTTTAACCCCATATAAGTAGTGCATCCAAGTCTTTAATGCAAAAACAACTGCGCCTAATTCCAAATCATGCGTCGTATAATTTTGTTCGTGAATCTTCAATTGTCTAGACGCATAAGCAATCACTTTCGTTCGTTGCATTAATACACAACCGAGACCTTGCTTTGATGCGTCACAATAAATCACAAAATCATCATTCCCTTCAGGCAATGACAATATAGGTGCCGTAGTTAGCTTTTTCTTCAATAACTGAAACGCTTTCTCTTGTTCATCATTCCATTCAAATTTCTTCCCTTTATGCATTAATGCAGTCAAGGGTTTTGCTATTCTGGAAAAGTCTTGGATGAACCTTCTGTAGTAACCAGCTAGTCCTAAAAACTGGCGTATGTGTTTTGGAGTTTTCGGGGTTTCCCACTTTTCAACAGTTTCTATCTTTGCCGGATCCACCTTAATACCTTCTTTGTTCACTATGTGACCGAGGAATTGAACTTCTTCCAACCAAAATGCACACTTTGAAAACTTAGCGTACAATTCTTCCTTCCTCAATACTTCTAACACCTTTCTCAAATGTTCACCGTGTTCTTGGTCATTCTTTGAGTAAATAAGTATGTCATCAATGAAAACAATGACAAACTTGTCAAGGTATGGTCCACACACTCGGTTCATAAGGTCCATGAACACAGCTGGTGCATTAGTTAAACCAAACGGCATGACCATAAACTCGTAATGACCGTAACGTGTTCTGAAAGCAGTCTTTGGAATATCATCTTCTTTCACCCGCATTTGATGATACCCGGAACGTAAGTCAATCTTTGAATAAATAGACGAGCCTTGTAGTTGATCAAATAAGTCGTCGATTCTCGGTAGTGGGTAGCGGTTCTTGATGGTAAGTTTGTTCAACTCTCGGTAGTCGATACACAACCTGAATGTACCATCTTTCTTCTTGACAAACAAAACAGGAGCTCCCCACGGTGATGTGCTTGGTCGAATGAAACCACGCTCTAAAAGTTCTTGTAATTGGCTTTGCAGTTCTTTCATCTCACTGGGTGCGAGTCTGTAAGGAGCACGAGCTATTGGTGCAGCTCCTGGTACAAGATCTATTTGAAATTCAACAGATCGATGTGGGGGTAATCCCGGTAATTCTTTCGGAAATACATCGGGAAATTCTTTTGCAATGGGAACATCATTGATGCTCTTTTCTTCAGTTTGTACTTTCTCGACGTGTGCTAGAACAGCATAGCAACCTTTTCTTATTAGTTTTTGTGCCTTCAAATTACTAATAAGATGTAGCTTCGTGTTGCCCTTTTCTCCGTACACCATTAAGGGTTTTCCTTTTTCTCGTATAATGCGAATTGCATTTTTGTAACAGACGATCTCTGCTTTCACTTCTTTCAACCAGTCCATACCGATTATCACATCAAAACTCCCTAACTCTACTGGTATCAAATCAATCTTAAATGTTTCGCTAACCAGTTTAATTTCTCGATTCCGACATATATTATCTGCTGAAATTAATTTACCATTTGCTAATTCGAGTAAAAATTTACTATCCAAAGGCGTCAATGGACAACTTAATTTAGCACAAAAATCTCTACTCATATAGCTTCTATCCGCACCCGAATCAAATAAAACGTAAGCAGATTTATTGTCAATAAGAAACGTACCCGTAACAAGCTTCGGGTCTTCCTGTGCCTCTGCCGCATTAATATTGAAAACTCTTCCGCGGCCTTGTCCATTCGTGTTCTCCTGGTTCGGGCAATTTCTAATAATGTGGCCCGGTTTTCCACATTTATAACAAACTACATTGGCATAACTTGCTCCGACACTACTTGCTCCGCCATTACTCGTTCCGACACCATTTGTTCCTTTCGTTCTATTAACCCCTGGTCCGTAGACCTCACACTTCGCCGCGCTATGACCATTTCTTTTACACTTGTTGCAAAATTTGGTGCAGAACCCCGAGTGATACTTTTCACACCTTTGGCATAGCTGCTTCTGATTGTTGTTGTTGTTGCGGTTATTATTGTTGTTGGGATGATTGTTGTAGTTGCTGTTGTTGTTGGGCCGTTTGTTGTAGTTGCGATTGATGTTGCGATTGTTGGGATAATTGTTGCGATTATTGTTGTAATTGCTGTTGTTGTTGTATTGGTGATTCTTATCACCGTTTTCCTCCCACTTTCTTTTGACTTGCTTCACATTGGCCTCTTCAGCAGTCTGTTCTTTAATTCTTTCTTCAATCTGGTTCACTAGTTTGTGAGCCATTCTACATGTCTGTTGTATAGAGGCGGGCTCGTGTGAACTTATATCTTCTTGGATTCTTTCCGGTAATCCTTTCACAAACGCGTCGATCTTCTCTTCCTCATCTTCGAATGCTCCCGGACACAATAGGCACAATTCTGTGAATCGTCTTTCGTACGTGGTAATATCAAATCCTTGGGTTCGTAACCCTCTAAGTTCTGTCTTGAGCTTATTGACCTCGGTTCTGGGACGGTACTTCTCGTTCATCAAGTGCTTGAATGCTGACCACGGTAGTGCATACGCATCGTCTTGTCCCACTTGCTCTAGATAGGTATTCCACCATGTTAACGCAGAACCTGTGAAGGTATGCGTAGCGTACTTCACTTTATCCTCTTCAGTACACTTACTTATGGCAAACACTGATTCGACCTTCTCGGTCCACCGTTTCAATCCGACCGGTCCTTCGGTTCCATCAAATTCCAAAGGTTTGCAGGCAGTGAATTCTTTGTAGGTGCATCCTACACGATTTCCTGTACTGCTAGATCCAAGGTTATTGTTGGTATGTAGCGCAGCCTGTACTGCGGCTATGTTTGAAGCTAGAAAAGTACGGAATTCCTCTTCATTCATATTCACGGTGTGTCGAGTAGTCGGTGCCATTTCCTTCAAAATATTCAAATGGAACAAGTTAATCATACAGAATATTAAGAGTAGTTAATAGTATTTCATAGTATAATATGAACTCATTTATAAAAGCTTTTTCTTCATATTAGCGTTTTATAAGTTTAAATTCGGGTAGTACCTACCCGTTAAGTTCATACTTAGTAGCTAATATACAATTCAACTACTACAATTCTATATGAAAAACTGATTATAATAATATTTCGCGTTCAAACTTTTATACAATATTTTACAAACTTACAATACCGCTTATTTTACATAAAGCATGAAATATAGCACGCAATAACTTTGATACAAGATAGTTGTGAAGATAATTCTAGCTAGTACACAAGTCGTTCAGCAAAGGCAATAAAGACACGTAATTCATACGTCCAGAAACAAGTCATGCATTCTGGTTTTACTAGGATTACTTCCCATCCTTGGTCTTGTGGAACATAACCGTTATGGCCGTTGATAAGACAGCGTGTTGTAACGTCGTCAAAAGGACGCGGGTTACGTAATGTCCAACAGTCCCGTAACAATCTAAAAACCTCATTTCTTACCCCAATTACCGACTCCGTCACTTGTGGAAACGTTTTGTTTAATAGTTGTAGCCCGATGTTCTTGTTCTCACTTTGGTGAGAAGCGAACATTACTAATCCGTAAGCATAACATGCTTCTTTATGTTGCATGTTAGCCGCTTTTTCTAAATCACGAAGTCCAATATTCGGATATATTGAGTCAAAATAATTTCTTAACCCGTTGCGTAAAATAGCATTTGGGTTCCCCGCAATATATGCGTCAAAGTAAACACATCGTAACTTATGGGTTTCCCAATGTGATATCCCCCATCTTTCAAACGAAAGTCTCTTATAAACCAAGACATTCTTGGAACGTTCTTCGAATGTCTTACAAACTGATCTCGCCTTAAATAGTTGTGCCGAGGAATTCTGACCGACTCTAGACAAGATTTCATCAATCATGTCTCCGGGTAGGTCTCTTAAAATATTGGGTTGTCTATCCATTTTGTGTTTTTAAACTGTAAAATAGACAAGAGTTAGATTCATAAAAAAAATACTTATTAATACAAGCAATTTTTACATATATCATAAAGCATAAGCACACTATATTACATATATTACACCACACGAATACAACTATCTTATTCCGACTCGCTCGTTTCTTCTTCTTCGGTTTTGGTTCGTTTTGCCAAGTTTCTAGGGATATATGATGTTCCCCTAATACTAACTGTCGTTGTCCACATTGGTTTAGAAAAACCTGGTGGTTTAGAGGTTCCCGGGTCATTGTTACAACTTAAGGACTTCGGGGGTTGACGATACATATAAAGTTCATCGGGGTTGGAATTAGATTTCTCTATTTTTATGCCCTTTCCCTTATTATTTTCTTTTGCCTTTTTAAATTCAGTTGGGGTAATTTCTATAACATCATCGGAATTCTCGTCGGAATCCGATTCATCGGAGAATTGGTAATCCTCCCAATATTTTGCTTCCTTGGCGGAAACACCATTGACCATAATTAACCTTGGTCGGTTGGTTGAGGATTTTCTTTTACTTAACCGTTTTATTATTTCCCCCACCGGTTCTATTTCTTCATCCGGTTCCGATTCTTCTTCCGGTTCCGATTCTTCTTCCGGTTCCGACTCTTCTTCCGGTTCCTCTTCGGGAACTTGTGAATCAGTCCACGAATCATTCCAATTTACATTTGACTCTTCATTATTATTAGGTGAGTCAATGGGACTTGTTCTAGAGGTAGACATCTATCACATAATGTCAAACACGTTAAGAGATTAATATATCACATAATATTCATATGTTAAAAATATATAGTTTCCAACAAAAATGTTAAGCAATCATTTTTAAAGAAAACACGGTCGAAGTCCAGACTCACTAATGCATCCTAATAAACTCGATAAGACACACTAATGCAAATTTTCTGGTTCTCTAAGACCAACGCTCTGATACCAACTGAAATGTCCCGTTCTTATTGATTAAAAACGTTCCATATTAATTGATTTCGTTGCGAGGTTTTGACCTCTATATGAGACGTTTTTCAAAGACTGCATTCATTTTTAAAACAAACCATAACCTTTATTTCATCAATAAAGGTTTAAAAAGCTTTACGTAGATTATCAAATAATGATAATCTAAAATATCATGTTTACACACGACCATTACATAATGGTTTACAATACAAATATGTTACAACAAAATAAGTTTCTTGAATGCAGTTTTTACACAATATCATACAAGCATGGACTCCAAATCTCGTCCTTATTTAAGTTTGCGACAGCGGAAGCTCTTAATAATCACCTGAGAATAAACATGCTTAAAACGTCAACAAAAATTTTGGTGAGTTATAGGTTTAACCTATATATATCAAATCATAATAATAATAGACCACAAAATTTCATATTTCAATACACATCCCATACATAGAGATAAAAATCATTCATATGGTGAACACCTGGTAACCGACATTAACAAGATGCATATATAAGAATATCCCCATCATTCCGGGACACCCTTCGGATATGATATAAATTTCGAAGTACTAAAGCATCCGGTACTTTGGATGGGGCTTGTTGGGCCCGATAGATCTATCTTTAGGATTCGCGTCAATTAGGGTGTCTGTTCCCTAATTCTTAGATTACCAGACTTAATAAAAAGGGGCATATTCGATTTCGATAATTCAACCATAGAATGTAGTTTCACGTACTTGTGTCTATTTTGTAAATCATTTATAAAACCTGCATGTATTCTCATCCCAAAAATATTAGATTTTAAAAGTGGGACTATAACTCACTTTCACAGATTTTTACTTCGTCGGGAAGTAAGACTTGGCCACTGGTTGATTCACGAACCTATAACAATATATACATATATATCAAAGTATGTTCAAAATATATTTACAACACTTTTAATATATTTTGATGTTTTAAGTTTATTAAGTCAGCTGTCCTCGTTAGTAACCTACAACTAGTTGTCCACAGTTAGATGTACAGAAATAAATCGATAAATATTATCTTGAATCAATCCACGACCCAGTGTATACGTATCTCAGTATTGATCACAACTCAAACTATATATATTTTGGAATCAACCTCAACCCTGTATAGCTAACTCCAACATTCACATATAGAGTGTCTATGGTTGTTCCGAAATATATATAGATGTGTCGACATGATAGGTCGAAACATTGTATACGTGTCTATGGTATCTCAAGATTACATAATATACAATACAAGTTGATTAAGTTATGGTTGGAATAGATTTGTTACCAATTTTCACGTAGCTAAAATGAGAAAAATTATCCAATCTTGTTTTACCCATAACTTCTTCATTTTAAATCCGTTTTGAGTGAATCCAATTGCTATGGTTTCATATTGAACTCTATTTTATGAATCTAAACAGAAAAAGTATAGGTTTATAGTCGGAAAAATAAGTTACAAGTCGTTTTTGTAAAGGTAGTCATTTCAGTCGAAAGAACGACGTCTAGATGACCATTTTAGAAAACATACTTCCACTTTGAGTTTAACCATAATTTTTGGATATAGTTTCATGTTCATAATAAAAATCATCTTCTCAGAATAACAACTTTTAAATAAAAGTTTATCATAGTTTTTAATTAACTAACCCAAAACAGCCCGCGGTGTTACTACGACGGCGTAAATCCGGTTTTACGGTGTTTTTCGTGTTTCCAGGTTTTAAATCATTAAGTTAGCATATTATATAGATATAGAACATGTGTTTAGTTTATTTTAAAAGTCAAGTTAGAAGGATTAACTTTTGTTTGCGAACAAGTTTAGAATTAACTAAACTATGTTCTAGTGATTACAAGTTTAAACCTTCGAATAAGATAGCTTTATATGTATGAATCGAATGATGTTATGAACATCATTACTACCTTAAGTTCCTTGGATAAACCTACTGGAAAAGAGAAAAATGGATCTAGCTTCAATGGATCCTTGGATGGCTCGAAGTTCTTGAAGCAGAATCATGACACGAAAACAAGTTCAAGTAAGATCATCACTTGAAATAAGATTGTTATAGTTATAGAAATTGAACCAAAGTTTGAATATGATTATTACCTTATATTAGAATGATAACCTACTGTAAGAAACAAAGATTTCTTGAGGTTGGATGATCACCTTACAAGATTGGAAGTGAGCTAGCAAACTTGAAAGTATTCTTGATTTTATGAAACTAGAACTTTTGGAATTTATGAAGAACACTTAGAACTTGAAGATAGAACTTGAGAGAGATCAATTAGATGAATAAAATTGAAGAATGAAAGTGTTTGTAGGTGTTTTTGGTCGTTGGTGTATGGATTAGATATAAAGGATATGTTATTTTGTTTTCATGTAAATAAGTCATGAATGATTACTCATATTTTTGTAATTTTATGAGATATTTCATGCTAGTTGCCAAATGATGGTTCCCACATGTGTTAGGTGACTCACATGGGCTGCTAAGAGCTGATCATTGGAGTGTATATACCAATAGTACATACATCTAAAAGCTGTGTATTGTACGAGTATGAATACGGGTGCATACGAGTAGAATTGTTGATGAAACTGAACGAGGATGTAATTGTAAGCATTTTTGTTAAGTAGAAGTATTTTGATAAGTGTCTTGAAGTCTTTCAAAAGTGTATGAATACATATTAAAACACTACATGTATATACATTTTAACTGAGTCGTTAAGTCATCGTTAGTCGTTACATGTAAATGTTGTTTTGAAACCTTTAGGTTAACGATCTTGTTAAATGTTGTTAAGCCAATGTTTATAATATCAAAAGAGATTTTAAATTATTATATTATCATGATATTATGATGTACGAATATCTCTTAATATGATATATATACATTAAATGTCGTTACAACGATAATCGTTACATATATGTCTCGTTTCAAAATCATTAAGTTAGTAGTCTTGTTTTTACATATGTAGTCCATTGTTAATATAATTAATGATATGTTTACTTATCATAATATCATGTTAACTATATATATAACCATATATATGTCATCATATAGTTTTTACAAGTTTTAACGTTCGTGAATCACCGGTCAACTTGGGTGGTCAATTGTCTATATGAAACATATTTCAATTAATCAAGTCTTAACAAGTTTGATTGCTTAACATGTTGGAAACATTTAATCATGTAAATATCAATCTCAATTAATATATATAAACATGGAAAAGTTCGGGTCACTACAAGGCTCATGTCGAAAAAATTTAACTCGCGGCGAGCGGAAAGATACGGGCTGTCGTTGTGTTTAGCATTTTTTGAGAAGAGTCCGTTTCGCGTATAGTTAGTCCCGTTGGGTTCGTAAGATTTTTTCGAGTTGAACGGTAGTCTCGAAAAAATTTAACTCGCACCGAGCGAGAAGATAGGGCCCGTTATAAATTCCGGTGGTATTAGTTTCTTTTATTTTAATAAAATTATATATATATATATATATTTACACTTTTTACTCCTGAAAAAGTGTAAACCTGAGGGGCCGTTGTGTAAATATAGACGAAGTTGAGGGACCGTTTATAATGTGAACGCAAACTTAAAACGACAATTCAATTTAACTGAAACTACGAAGACCGGCCCCACTTTTAGTATATAAGTATATTAGTATTAATATTAATATTAATTAATTTAGTCTAAGTTGTTGAAGAGTAAATATGGAAGACATATATGTAATGATTACTCAGTATTACAAATTTTTTTTTAACCGCTAAAATATCATAAAATTAAAAAGAGCCTAGCAAATAGCTAGACAAAAAATAAAGAATTACATAGGTTTACAAAGTCAAGAATTTCAATCTGGCTAAAATTTATTTCTAGATTTTAGCAACGAAAAAGCAACTAATCTAATGCTATTGAATAAATCACTTTTCCTGACTTCGCGCGAATCATGAATGATGTCGTTATGTAATCTCCATATCCACCGAAGAGTGGCAGCCGTAATGCAATAAAAATGATCCGTGAGAATCCTAGCCCTGAAAGCATCTTCAATCAAAGAATAAAGATCGTCAGTAGAGTCCAAATTAGTAGGCCAAACAGTGCCCACCCAAGTACAAATTCGTCTCTAAAAAGTTACCGCCAACGAACAGCGAAGAAAAGTGTGATCGCGAGAATCCCTGTGACGACTCGAAAATTTCCGACCAAATTTAAACCTAATCTTTATATGGGTTCGACACGATAAGCAAAGTCTGTAAAGGTGAGTCTCAAATTTTTTGAAATACTTCATATATTAAATTACCCTGTGACTATTTTCGACGATTCACAAACAATGGTGTGTAATTAAATATATATATATATATATATATATATATATATATATATATATATATATATATATATATATATATATATATATATATATATATATATATATATATATATATATATATATATATATATATAAATCTTGAATTAATAAAATACACTTTAATCTATTGGAATTAAAAATGTAAATAAATAAGTTGTAATTAAAATGTATATCTATATGATATCAATGTATAATTATTATTATTATATTGTATGTATGAATAATAAATATTCGATACATGATATTATATATTACATAATTAATAACAGGTAACATTAATATGATCAGTTTGATTACAGGTTAAAAATATAATTGTTATAGTTATTTTCATTATTACTATGACTATTAATATTAATATCAATGATAGTGTTATTAATATTATTACTATAAATATGAAAGTTGTGATGTATAAATGGTTATTACTTTCATTATTATTATTAAAATAAATATTGATACCAATATTAATATCAGTATTATGAATGATACTATTTTAATATAATATATAGATATAAAATTGATACATGTAATTTGTTACATTATTATTATTGTTGTTATTATTATTATTATTATAAATTAATTATTGTTATTATTATTAAGTTAAATATTATTATTTTTAAGATTAAAAAATATGATTATTATTATCATTAATACAATTAAAATTATTATCATTATTGTTAGAATTATTATTATTACTCATGTAATTATCAAGATTTGGAATTATATATATATATATATATATATATATATATATATATATATATATATATATATATATATATATATATATATATATATATATATATATATATATATATATATATATATATATATAATTACATATACATATATTAAATACAGTTATAATATATATAAATACATGTACATCGATATATATATATACAAAACAGTTATATACATATACAGATAGTTAGGTATTCTGTTTTATATCACAATCAAGTTTCAATTATCCATCTGATCTTAAAATCCTTGATTTGTATGAATGAAATTAAAAAAATTATATATGCTCTTAATTTCTTTCTTTCTGTTTCAAATTGGTACTATCTATCGAGTTAATCAAACTACAAAACAAATGCTAGTTGAGTCAATTGCACTGTTAAATCATGTACTATCACACTATATAACGTATCCTTTGCAAGTTACAGATTAAAAAAGATCAAATTTATAATAAAAAAAACGAAACCCATCTAGCTCCTCTGTACGCATAAGTTTTTTCTCATAATTCGATTTCAAATCAAACTGCAATATCTAATAATGCAGATAGTTTAGGATTCATTTAGTCAAACTCCCTGCAAAAATTCAGCTTTCAATTCTTTGAAACGAGTGTGAATTGTCAAGTCAAAGTTCATTGTCAAAAAGTCAAAGTCTGTGTTCATCGTGAAATTCATAATTGTTTTGATGTTTTAGTTTCAATTGATGATTTAAAAAGATTCAAGGAATGAATGGCTACCTAATTGGTGTAGAAATTTTCAGTTAAAATGGTCTTAAATTCGAAATGGTTTTCACGACTGCTACAGCTCCATTTATTTTCTTTCTGTTATATAATTCAATCCATATTATATCACGGTTGTTTCTAAATTGTTTGGAAGACCTAAAATTGTTTAAATGCTTGATTATTATGTGTGAATTGATTCTGCTCGTGCGAAATATATTTTTGAAGAAGAAGAAGATAAAACTGGTTTGAAAACGGGTTATATTTAAACCAAGGGAATTTAAATCAGTAAAACAGATTCGGAGGAGTGGTTAAGTGTTGGTTCGGGTAAGTGGGAGGTCGCGGGTTCGAGCCTGGCTTTGGGCGTCTATTTTTTTTTAAAAGCCTATTTTAGTGAGGTATAACTCTATTATTCTTATTATTGTTATTAGTATTAGTATTATTACAATTATTATTATTATTATTAATTATGGACTACTAGTTGTTATTATTATTATTATTAATAAATGTATTAGTTATCATTTAACAAAATTACAATTTCGGTTATGATGATTATTATTATTATTGTTACTACTAATATTATTACCATTAATAGTATTATTATTATGTAGTATTATTATTATTATTATTATCATTTGTAATATGGTTGTTATTATTATGATTATTATAAGTACTATTATTATATTATTGTTATTATTATTATTATTATTATTATTATTATTATTATTATTATTATTATTATTATTATTATTATTATTATTATTATTATTATTATTATTATTATTATTATTATTATTATTATGAAGTAATACAAATTGTTATAATTTTCATAAATATTATTATTATTAGTATCATTATTATAAATATAAGTAGTAATATTAGTATTATTACTAAAAGTATCATAACTTTTAAATCTATCATTTTTATTAAAACTATTATTATTACTATCATTATTATTATTATTATTATTATTATTATTATTATTATTATTATTATTATTATTATTATTATTATTATTATTATTATTATTATTATTATTATTACTATCATTATACGTATTCTAATATTATTATAATTATTATGTTACAAATCAAAGATTTTCTATATAAAAAATATATTCAAAAATATATAAAATGAATTTATAAAGAAATATATAAGTTAATGGTATAAAAATTTATATCACTAATAATAATATTTGTTCGATTACAATTATGTGTGTTAATATATATATATATATATATACAAATGATATAGGTTCGTGAATCCGAGGTCAACCCTGCATTGTTCAGTTTCGTCATATGTATTTTTACTACAAAATACAGTATAGTGAGTTTCATTTGCTCCCTTTTTAAATGCTTTTGCAATATATATTTTTGGGACTGAGAATACATGCGTTGCTTTTATAAATGTTTGACGAAATAGACACAAGTACTTAAAACTACATTATATGGTTGGATTATCGAAATTGAATATCGCCCTTCTAGTCTCGTATCCTAAGAATTAGGGAAATGGCCCCTAATTGACGTGAATCCTAAAGATAGATCTATTGGGCCTATCAACCCCCATTCATGTCTATGGATGGCTTTAGTACTTCGAGATTATTATTATACAGACGACGATGTCTGTGGGGATATTCTATGCATTATGGTTAATGTTGGCTACCAGGTGTTCAATCCATATGAATGATTTTTTTTATGCAGATGGCTATATGCATGCATGATGTTTATGAGAAATGAAAATATGAAATTTTGTGGTCTATTAAAATTGATGGAAATAAATATTGATGATAAACTAATGAACTCACTAACCTTTTGGTTGACACTTTAAAGCATGTTTATTCTCAGGTTTGAAAGAAATCTTCCGCTGTGCATTCGCTCATTTTAGAGATATTATTTGGAGTCATTCATGACATATTTCAAAAGACGTTACATTCGAGTCATTGAGTTCATCAAGATTATTATTAAGTCAATTATAGTTGGATATATTATGAAATGGTATGCATGCCGTCAACTTTCGATGTAATGAAAGTTTGTCTTTTAAAAACGAATGCAATGATTGTAAAATGTATCATATAGAGGTCAAATACCTCGCAATGAAATCAATTATTATGTAACGTTTATAATCAATATGAACGGGGCATTTCAGTTGGTATCAGAGCAGTGGTCTTAGCGAACCAGGTCTTGCATTAGTGCGTCTAACTGATAGTTGCTAAGATGCATTAGTGAGTCTGGACTTCGACTGTGTCTGCATGTCAAAAGTTTTGCTTATCATTTCGTGTCGAAAATTACCTACTTATCATCCTTAGGAAATTACCTGCTTATCATTCTTAGTCTAGACACATCTTACTGCATTGATTACATGGATAGTTTATAGACAAAATTCATATCTCAGCGTATCTGATAATTCATATCTTAGCGTATCTGTTACTCTAGACTTGCCTGACATATTTCGTAAATTACTCTGTAATCTACGAAATCTTTTGTTCTATATATATATATATATAGATATTCTATATAATTAGAATACCATCCAATAGCCGAAAATCATTTCATACCGAAAAACCCTCTACTCAATCGTACGAAATGGAACTCGCCACTAGTTCAAGTTCCTCGGATTTCGACAGCTATTACGAAATGGAGTTTCACTCGAGCTCCGAAAGCAGTGTGACTGGAATGGATCAACCAATTAGCCATCATCTATTCTGGATGAATTGGGAAAGGGTTCGTAGTCTACTAAATCATTGGAGACAAGAGGAAGGTGATCCCTTTCATCCACCATATTTCTCTCTTGGCGAAGAACCTGAAGCACTTACCGGCGAACCTGTTTGTAATACCATTTTCTCTCTCATTTCCAGAGTATCTCACCATGACTATATATTATCTCAAATTTTAGATCTTATTCATCCACTTGTTCCGACTGACAATCATCCCGGTGTAATAGAAGAAGTCAACGAACTTCGCGCTCGAGTAATAAATTTGGAGAATATGGTGCAAAAATTACCAGCTTCAGCAACATCACCGGCACCAACATTAACATCAACAATCCATGCCTCAACATCTCATTATGTACTTCGAGTATAATCATCTTTCTACGTATCATTCTTCATCAATTATCTTCGTTCTTTATGGCGATTATGTAATCTCTAATTTTTAGAGATTATATATTCTAGTTCTAACGGTAAATCAAATGAAATTAATATCATATCGACTCATTAATTCCATGATTACATCTGAAGAAAATATATATGTAAGTATATTTTCATAAAGATTGTATTTAAAAATTCTTTCGTACAAACTGTTAATGGTGAAAATATTTTAACGGGTAGGTAATACCAGAGGAATATTTAGATTTCACATTAATAAGTTACTCTGTACATTCTTCGAATCTGATTCAACGGTCATTTACTATCCTACTTACATCTACAGATATACGAATCGGTTCACCACAGAATAACCATTTTCATTCAATTTCATATTTGGATATTGACCTATCAGAATCTAACAAGTGTCATAATGAAGAAAACATTGGATAAAATAAAATTTGTTAGAAACAAACAAATTAACTATGAGAAATTTTGTTAAGAATCCAAGCTAACAAAATCCTAGCTAACTGTTCCTAGCTAACTGCTAATTCCCTATTACAGTTTAATTATCGCAATTTTAATTATCGCAATTTAGTTATCGCAATTTATTTATCACAATTTTAATTCTCGCAATTTTAATTATCGTCATTTAATTTCTGTTATTTAATTTACGCACTTTAAATATTGGTACACGTATACAAGGTTTTGACATATCATATCGACGCATCTATATATATTATTTGGAATAACCATAGACACTCTATATGCAGTAATGCTTAAGTTAGCTATACAGGGTTGAGGTTGATTCTACAATAATATATATACTTTGAGTTGTGATCGAGTCTGAGACATGTATACAATGGGTCACGATACGTATTAATTAATTTAAATATTATATATATGAATTATTGAAACTACTAACTGTTGACTACTAACTGTGGACTACCAATATTGGACAGTTAAAATGAATTAAAATATTGATTATAACATATGAAATTAAATATTTTTTCAAGTTTGCCACTTGATTTCATCTTAAACCTCATTTATATCTTGACGATTATAATCTTCATTCAAACCTTTCATGATTCTTGAAAACACCTCAATCGAAAGGATGGACCAACCGCACTTCATCTACGGAAGAAAAGATTTATGCACATAGTTATGCACCTGAAAAAAAAATTCTTGGAACATAAGTAAACTTGTAACACGTATCTGAGCTAGCTCCTCTGGCATTGTTTTTACCGAAAATAATTTTGCAATTCCTTTTCACAGTGTCCAGTTTTGTCACAGCTCCAGCAAGTCAACTTCGACTTTTCAATCGTACTAGTCTTATTATAACCTTGATGTATACGATTGCCCTTTCGTCATCGTTACCAGGAGAACCGTTTATATATCACCACATTAGCAGTAAACTTACCAGCAACTTCATTACTCATTAGCTTAAGTCTCTCCGAAGAATTATTATACTTATTCATTAAATTCCTATTGTATACTCATCCGCATCTTGTAACGAGAATTACCATACCAAGTACCGAGAATTAGCAATCAGTATTTTGAAATCTCGTAGCATTTATACATCAACAGTTATTTATATACATATAACATTTATCTCTTAGAATTATGACCTTCCATTTTGAAACGCTGAAAAGCACCCAGTCTGCGAATCAATACTCTGAATTTTGAAAGAAAAAAAACTGAATGAAGCAACAGAAACTGTAGACAACCGTAAACGACCTTAACCGTCAGAAGTTGATGATAAAGAATAGTATGTTGGCAAAGCTCAGAAATGTTGGAACTGGAAAATGAATTGAGCAAACCATGAAGGAGGCCGTGGACAAATCACAAAGGCTAAATCTGCCTTCAAAGAATCCAAATAATTCAGTATCTGCTGAAGTCATTAACGAATACCATGCTCCTGACTCTAAATCTTTACGGATAAATCTTCTTCATTATTAGACGTTAGAAATTCTAAGATATCATCGTATCTTTCATTATAAATATCCTCGATATTTCTGAAGATATTTTCATAACTATCCTTATCTGAAATCATTTATCTTTTCACAATATCAGTGTACACCAGAAAGGAAATTGTGTTAGTTTCTAAAATTTTGAAAAATTCGAATTTGAATTATGAATGTTTTGAAGTAGTGCTGGAAATTGATGCATGAGTTAGTATAATATAATGACACTTGATCAACGTGATTATATTACAGTAAGTCGTGCTGAGTTTCTAATGAAACATGATGATTAACAGACCATAACGTCATCATGTGCCATGTTACACAACTCTTACATTCTATCTAATATATAAACATATCAAGAACATAATTTCTTGATAGTTCTATCTTTTCTCTTAAATTCTGGTAATTTAACCAATCAAGATCGTGCTATTACAATTTCTCTCTTAGAACATTATCTACATTCATTCGAAACCCCATACCTACGAATTCTGGACCATTACTTGTTGTACTTGGAGTCGAGAAGAGAATAAAAAGGTAAAGAGCTCCGAAATATAAGGAAGAATATAAAGCCCGATAACAACACTTAAACTACAAACCGTGTATATCAATGTTTATCGCAACATAAAGACACGGGAGAATTAAAAACACTATAACCCCAAGGGCAAAGTAGAAATAAACAGATTCCTCCGGTGGAAGTTGGAAGAGGAGAATGATTGTTGCGATAGTCAGGATAAGAACAATGATCAGAACTGGATTAAGCATTTTCACAATCTTTTGAATTTGGGAATTGAGTATAGGAGTGGTAAAAATAATGGAACGGAAAAAGCTTAATTTATAATGGAAATATCAGACAGAGTAATCGAGACAGATCACCGTGCTTAATTATAAAGATCTTAATTTCCTTATTCGTCGAAGAATCAAATCTTTTAGATTTCGAAGATTTTTCTTTAATCCCTTGAATTCCGGAATTTAACCGAGACTATGTCAAAAATCAAGACGAATCTTATTTTCATCATTTCTCTATTTTGTGATAGCTTCACTCATACGCTTCGAGTAATCGAATTGTCATATTTATATTATTCAACGGTGATAAAACTCTATTTATCAAATCATATTCGTCATGAAAACATTCTTATTGTTAGCCATAACCATCTCAATCAAATTTCAGGACGAAATTTCTTTAACAGATAGGTACTGTGAGGACCCGGAAATTTCTGACCAAATTTAAACCCAATCTTTATATGGGTTCGACATGATAAATAAAGTCTGTAAAGGTGAGTCTCAAATTTTTTGAAATACTTCATATATTAAATTACCCTGTGACTATTTCCGACGATTCACGAACAATGGTGTGTAATTAAATATGTAAATATATATATATATAAATATAAATATAAGTGTATATATAAAAAATTTGAATTAATAAAATACACTTTAATCTATTGGAATTAAAAATGTAAATAAATAAGTTGTAATTAAAATGTATATCTATATGATATCAATGTATAATTATTATTATATTGTATGTATGAATAATAAATATTCGATACATGATATTATATATTACATAATTAATAATAGGTAACATTAATATGATCAGTTTGATTACAGGTTAAAAATATAATTGTTATAGTCACTTTCATTATTACTATGACTATTAATATTAATATCAATGATAGTATTATTAATATTATTACTATAAATATGAAAGTTGTGATGTATAAATGGTTATTACTTTCATTATTATTATTAAAATAAATATTGATACCAATATTAATATCAGTATTATGAATGATACTATTTTAATATAATATATAGATATAAAATTGATACATGTAATTTGTTACATTATTATTATTGTTATTATTATTATTATAAATTAATTATTATTATTATTATGTTAAATATTATTATTATTAAGATTAAAAAATATGATTATTATTATCATTAATACAATTAAAATTATTATCATTATTGTTAGAATTATTATTATTACTCATGTAATTATCAAGATTTGGAATTATATATATACAGATATATAATCAAATATATAAAAATCAGATATATATATATAATTACATATACATATATTAAATACAGTTATAATATATATATATATATATATATATATATATATATATATATATATATATATATATATATATATATATATATATATATATATATATATAAATACATGTATCACTAACACAACACTCACACAAAAGCTTAGTAGATAATCCGTTAGTACCTATCACTAACCACAATTATCTAATCACATCGCACCTACATTCACTTATCCCTTTCCCCCACTTGTATGTTTGACACAACTCAGGGTTTGGAAACATGACACTCAGGTGTACATGCTGCTAAACCTATGCTCTGATACCAATTTATAACACCTCAGATTTTTTTAATACACAGCGGAAGACTTTATAAAACTCATCACATATATATTGAATGCACATTATATATGATTATACAAACACGGGTGTTACTTAATTACAGACCATAATATAAAACGGTTTATGCGAAACATCAGAGTTATCAAGTGTGTCAAACATCACTTCAATCCCTGCCACACCCATCCCAAAATATGTTGTACGTCACCTGCATGGAAAGGACACTGTAGGGGAATTAGCGCACCGCTAAGTGAATGAAAATATCAATAAGGATATCACTATAAGCTCTAAGCACAGCTTAAGGTCACAAGTCACAGGCTACTGGGTCACTAGCACAGAAATGATCACAAGAGGACCGGCGGCCTGGCCGGGCCATTAACTACTAGCTGATCGGGCTAGAGTCTACCGATAGTTCTTAATACTGAAACACTGGTATAGTCTTTCAGACGTGACGAACTCGTCATTCACACTATACCACCACATCAGTAACACAAGAACCCAACCCAATTCCTATCGTACAAGACACCCCGCTAGGAATGGTTGACCCCTTCCGTCGCACACAGCACCTCGACGGGATCACTGAGTGTACACATAATCACATAATATCTCAGTCGTTGGTTATTGACTAAAGGCACAATCTAATCACACATAGCACTGGTCACTGGGAGCATATCAGTAATCATAGCACATGACACTACACTATCTTAGCACTATATAACAATATCCAAAAGGATATTCCCGCTCACCTGGAAGCACAAGTACTCAGTTGTCTTATATCACTGAGTCTTCTCCGTTCCTTTATTACCTGAGAATATCATATCTCAAGTTAGCACATATACAATTAATAATATCATCATATAGCCTAATATATCAATATATGACAAGTTTACATGGTTTTCCATTCAATTGCAACTATTACACGCGTATAAAATGAAGCATAAACGCTATTCCATCATTTTGATCCAAAATAAAATTTGATTCAGTGTTTTAAAACTTCACCATTAGAAATTACACCTCATTACATTTCCAACGGTAGTTTATTCATCAAAAACGGAGTTACGGTTTGAAAGTTACGGCCAAAACAAGTTTTCCAAAAAGCTGTCAAACTGCAACCTGCAACCGCCAGGTTGCACCTGCAACCGCCCAGTTGCACCCAAAATGGCCCGGATACACCCCGTAACTGTACGGATGCATCCTGTAACTGTACGGGAGCTGTTCATTAGTACCAGGTCGTTTTTTTCTTCATTTTGAGCCCCAAATCTCGTTTTTGCACTATTTTGACACTACAAATCACTTAGAAAACATATATAACTCATATACAAATGTTTTCTAACATCAATTTAACATAAACAACACTTTTAGATCAAGATTTGATCAAAAACCCATTTGATACAAAACTTTACAAAACAAGAGATTAAACACAAATTTATACATGAAATTGACATGTTAATACCTTGTAAAGATCACGAAATCACTGATAACAAATACCCCAAATCGATTTAACACAAAAAAACGAGAATCAAGAACTAGGGTTTTGGATTAGGGATGCATTTGTGTATGTGTTTGTGTACAGAGATTTCCAAAAAGTGGAAACTAAAACAAATACAGAAGTATATATGACTAAGGGGTTTCTTCATGGTGAGGAAACCTCTTCCGTGTCTCACACGGGTATTTACCAGTTATCTAAAATATGAAACACCTCATTAAGTGGTCCAAACGAGGTCCAATTTAAATAAATAAACCTATTCTGTGACCCTTGTCACGAGCACATTCACAAGTTCACATAATAAATTATGAACACATAATTTATTATTTCACTCCTTATAATTAATCATACAATTTACTCATAATTTAAATATCATATTAAATTATAATAATAAAATAACACAATATTCCTATTTCATCTAGGCCCATAACCAGGGTGTTACAAATCTACCCTCCTTAAAGAAGATTCAGTCCTCGGAATATGGTCACACTCGAACAAAGGGGTTTATTTGGTTAGTCACTATCACTAAAGTCACAGGTTCTCATCACAACCTCTATTTTCTAGTTCAAGTTCGAGTCTAAATGGTAAAACTCATTTACTAACTTGCATAATTAGTTGAATCATGGTTCACGAGTTTCAAATTACAGTTTTCACAGTCTTACTTATCAAGACCAACAGTCAAATCTATCCCTTTGTCATTCGAAACCAAACACTTTTCTCGACAATAATGCAAAGGATAATATATTTTCATGACAACACATTGTAACGACCTGACTTTTTCGACTTATATTTGTGCTTGTTAATTTCACGAAACTGCGTATTTGTGCGTACTGTGTTGGTTTATATTCTGGGATCATTACTCATATTGATTACTTTCATTTATATTTTCCAAAACGTGTTATTAAGTACTTGGTTACTTAACTTGATCCTCGAATGCTTTTATGACCGTTAGTGTCACTTGACGTCTAGAACGAGCTATGTACTTTGGTACACGATTAACTTTTGTCATAATTGGAATATTATGACTACGTAATACTAATTGTTATTTCCTAATAACAATTACTTGGGTTTTTGGTTGCTTAATTACGCTTAGTAATTTACTTATGCTCACTAGTTAGTCTTGTTAGACTTTCTACCTTATTGGACTTTAGCCCACCCTACTCTAGCTAATGGACTATTTAATTAGCCCAATTTTAATAAGTTAATGATCCACTAATATGAAATACAAATACCCATTAATAAGAGCCAACATACTAGCATCTTTGTTCACCATTACCATACATGTTGCATGGGATCCTAACAACTAGCACCACCTTTAGACCACCACTAACCAAAAAGTAAAAAGGTGTCCCCCTTGTCCCCCCCCCCCCATGTACCCACGGCCACCACACCCCAAACCACTATAAATACCAAGCCATTTCCACCCATTTCACACTTGATCTCATTCACATTTTACACAGACTTACTCTCTTATTTTCTCTCTAGTGTTTCTCACTCTAAAAAGTATAAGTTTTAAATTCTCTTCTTCTCCTTCTTCTCTTCATATACACGACATCATCATCATCATTTAAAAGATCAAGCTTTTTAACTTTTTGATCTTGTTGTATCTTGTAGATTCAAACTTTGATTTAAATCCTTTAAGAACATGGAAGATTCAAGCTTTCTAGCTCTGAATCTTCACTTACTTTTGTTGGATCTAAGTTTTCTAGCTTATGATCTCTTTTATTTTGTTAAAAGATCAAAACTTGTGTTTATGATCTTCATGAAACTTGAAGATCTAGCCTTTTGCTTTAAGGATCTTCAAGAACATTAAAGATCCAAGCTTTCTAGCTTAGTGTTTCATTATTATGTTAAAGATCTTAGCTTTTTAGCTTATGGTCTCATTACTTTTACTAGATCTTAGCTTTCTAGCTTATGGTCTCATTAATCTTGTAAAGATCCAAGCTTTCTAGCTTAGGGTTTCTTAATACTTGAGATCTAAGTCATTATTGTAGATCTCACTTACTTGGAACCTTTTTATGATTTTTATGGTGATAAAAATCAAGTCTTCATCATCTCATATGATGAAGATGCATAAAACTTGTGTCAAAAGGACAAAGGTTGAAGCTTTATGGTGTTTATGCAATAAAGAGGCAACCTTGATGTTCAATACTTGTAGAATGTTAGCTTTTACTCTTAGTTGTGCATCGATAGTTGAAACTTGGTCAAAGTGATGCTAAAACATCAAAGAGTTATACACTTGAAGCTTACATGCATTAAGGATGAGAACTGTGATGAGCATCAAGCACCAAGAAACCCACCGAAGCACTTGTTTACTGTTTTTAGGGGTCTGATCAGACTCCTGGGGCTTCTGGAAAATTGATTTTCAGGTAGTTTGTTTCGAGTAGATTACTTTTCATTTAAGACTCGCCTAAATCCGATATACGCTTTAGGATTTATAGCCTTCCGAAAATCACTACGCCTTTGTAACGACGTGTTGAAAATTCTGACCTACTCGCGCTTGAACCATCGCCACCGTCAAATGACATCGAGTTAGGATCTGAAAAATTGGACAGCGGTTAGAGGACTCACATACGGAGCCTTGGCCACTGACCACGCGTCTGTTATTTTGTATAGAGGTCGTAGCAGCTGTCCGAATTCAGCCTTTTGTTTCGATCTCTATACTTGTTGAAAACTTACTTTATATTTTATGAATGATGATGATGATGATGATACTTAAGACTTAATTTATTCACTTTTAAACTTTTGGGGACAATATACTGACTTAGTGACCTTTGACTTAGGTTGACGACCTTTCGGACCAACTTACTACCTGCATACTTTTCATATCGACTTTTACTGCTTATTCACTGTGAGTTATAGCTTCCCTTTTTACTTTAACTATTTTTGGGACTGAGAATACATGCATTTTTTTTATGTTTTAAATACTAGACACGAGTACTTAAATTTTATATATGTGTGGGTGACATAACGGCTGATGTTAAAGCGAAGGGGTACGTAATACTAATAATTTTTATTACGAAATACTATTAAATACGATACAATTTACACAAGTTTTATTATTTATTTATTGAATGGATATACCTAAACCTTGCTACAACACTTATAGGCAGTGTAACTAATCGTAGAGTAGTGTAGTTTTTAGTAAGTCCAGTTCGTTTCACAGGGAGCTGGCTAAGTTTAACGCTATATTTTTAAACACTATATTTGTATATATATATATATATATATATATATATACACTACTTATATATATATACTACTACTTATATATATATATATATATATATATATATATATATATATATATATATATATATATATATATATATATATATATAAGTAGTAGTAGTATTATTATTATAAAAGGGGGATTTTATCGTTTAGTGACCGGTTTATCGATTTTATGTCTTAAGTCACAATTAAAACCTAATGTAAAATATTAAATATAAATATAACTTAATTTAAAGCGTAAAGTAAATGACGATAAATAAAAGCGCGATGAATAAAATTGCAGTAATTTAAAGTATGATAAATAAAATGACGGTAAATAAAAGTGCGATGATAAATAAAATGACGATAAAAGTACGATGAGATATAAATTAAAGGAATTATGCTTATTTAAACTTCCGTAATCATGATGTTTGACGTGTTGATTTTAATTTATTACCATGGGTTAATTGTCCTTTGTCCTGAATTATTCTATATGTCCATCTGGTTTTGTTCATAATAGTCCATCGGTCATAATTATAAAGTGCGAAAGTCTTCGTCAAATTACCCTTATATCCGAAGTCAAATATTCCAACTAATTGGGGATTCAAACTGTAACAAGGTCTTAATACTTTATTTAATGAATACACCAGGTTATCGACTGCGTGTAATCCAAGATTTTAATACTTTGTTAACAATTACACCAATTACCCTTGAATGTAATCCACCCCTGCTTTAATGAGTTCATTAACTATTAATCCATCCCCGTATCCGGTCAAATGAATAATTATTAGTATTTATAAATATCCCGCCCACCGTACCCAGTCAAGCGTATGTGGTTATATATAAACACGTCAAATTATAAATCTCTATATTAAATCAACGAGATATCATTTAATTAATATAAAGCCCATTAATAGCCCATAGTCCAATTTCCACATGTGTCGGTCTTTTGTCCAAACCCCAATTATGATCCAAAGCCCAATGACCCCGTCTTTATATTTAGTCCAACATCACGATTACTTTGGCTTAAATAAACATAATAATAACTTAGCTACGAGATATTTATTTAAAAAGGTTGAACATAACTTACAATGAGTATTAATCGCGTAGTGTTACACGGACAGAGTTTCGACTTACAAACCTTAAAACATTTGCTACAATAACCTTATTATTAATTTTAAATTAAAATTAAAATTAAAATTATAAATATATAAATATAGATTAAGAGGTTGAAGTAGAAAAAGGGGTACGTTCATCGGCTGAATTCGTAGCCTTTTATAGGCCCATTTTTAACTGTAGAGCTCCGCGATCGCGGTACATTTGTTCCTCACAGCTATGCAGTCGCGGAGCTTTGGATTCCAGCTCACCAAATGAATTAAACGTGGGCTGCTGATTATTTTATAATATAATATATATATAATTAATTATATATTATATTATATTCTTGTGCATAGTTGACTTGTATTTTTAGCTCCGTTGAGTCGCACGTTGATAGTTGGTTCATGTCTCGGTTCTGGATTTTCGAACGTCCTTTCGTACGATTTAATATCTTGTACTTTGCGTTTTGCGGCTTGTACTCTTGTGATTTTTAGACGTTTCTCATCAATAAATTGAACCACTTGGATTGTACTTTGTACTTTTTAGCGTTTTGGTCATTTGCGTTTTCAAATTGTCGAATCTGTCTTTTGTCTTCACATTTTATTATTTAAATGATAATTACTTGAAATTAGAACAATTGTAACTAAAAACTTGTCTTCTTTGAAGGATAATGCTATGAAATATATGTTCGTTTTTAGCATTATCAAATATTCCCACACTTGAGCGTTGCTTGTCCTCAAGCAATATAGAACTTGAATATAGCTTTACTAGAATCACTTCTTTATTCTTCACACTATGTACATCAGTGATTTTGATACGGCGGTATGAACAATGATAGTAACATTGTAGTTTACAGTCCCACATGACTATGAAAATTTAGATCCTTTAGGAAATTGGATCTTTATGAAAATATTTGATCTTTTTAAAATTCATTCTAGCTTTTACCCTAGATAAGTTTTCCGGAATAACCTTTCACCGGTGTTTGCAAAATATTTTTGTAGGTTTTGCGAGTTTTAGATTTGAAAATTTTAGCTCAAAACTTATGGTATTGTGTCACCCACTTGTTAACCTTGTATTAGGAAAGCAACACGTCCAGTTTACTTGCTCCGTATATTACCTTTCGGTAAACTACCGTCCAGTTGTAAAGGAAAACGTTGAACAAGCAACTGTTAAGGCAATGTCTAATGACATGCTTTTGATTATGGTCTACAACGTGTCGGATGCAATTACTATCCTTTGTAGGAGAAATAGCAAAGATCACCCTATAATTTTTTGGTCTGACACAAGGTCCTGTATTCGACCATGCTATGCAACCACCGTTCTTACGGTTGACACCCGATTTGGTTCAGGTGACCTAATGAATTCCGGTGAATTCTTATGATTTTACGTTCAATGATAATGAACGCACTGAAAATGAGTTTTTAGAAAACAAATCGGTTTGTAATTTTGATCAAAATATTTTCTCGTTCAAGCTCGAGTTTAGATATCATCGAATTCCATGAGTTTGTAATTCTCAATCTTTAAGGTCAATCTCAAGGACTGAGTAATATCAGGCTTAAAAGCTGATTTTTAATCTTTAAGGAGATTATCCTTTCTGGGGATCTGATTCATTAGTCTTATAATCTAATTTGCACGGTGCCCCCCCCCCTATTGTACGAGACAGATCCTCTCATGGTGAGGATAAGTCTGACCACTTGGCGACCCTGTTTGATGCTGAGGTCTGTGGATTTCCAGCTGATTTTTGAGAAAACTTTTCAAGGTTTTTCGTAGACTCTACAACTGGTCTGGATGACAACTTCCTGACCTAAATCAATGTAACGACCCATCAAAATCGCTATTGATGCGGCACGTTAATCATTGATTTCACAGTGAGGTTTTGACCTCTATATGATACGTTTTGATAAAATATTGCATTCATTAAAATAAGTGACTTTCTAAACATAGAAAGTTATAAACATGTGGGCGAGTGCTTAGGTATAAGCAAAACCCCAAAATACATAAGTCTTTAATTTACAGGTTGACATCACAGTCTAATTATTTATTACACAACGCAGTTTTATTTTGAATGCAATAAACTTTGTACAAAGCATGAGAGACTCCATGCAGGCAACAAGCACATCACAGCGGAAGCAGTCTAAGGACCTGAGAATAAAACATGCTAAAAAGATCAACACGAATGTTGGTGAGTTATAGGTTTAATTGCTCGAGTCATAAATATATATAAAGATAGACCACAAGATTTCATCAAAAGTTTATCAATAGATTCTACGTAACAGAGCACCCTGGTAACTAAACTTAACGCTATAAGGATAATTACCCCATTCGTTTTAATACACGTAAACCAACGTGTCATAAACTCAAATAACATACGTCCGTTAAAAGGCTAGCGCTCTAGCTCGGACGGGGATGTCAAGCCCTATGGATCCATATACAATTATTCGCACCCACCAGTTCATATCCTATGTACTGGCAGCTACTAGTTACTAAAGCTAAGGGATTTTTGGTTTAACTCAGTGTAGAATTTAGTATGTACTTGTGTCTTATTGCGTTTAAAATAAATTGCATGTATTCTCAGCCCAAAAATATTTAATGTATTTAAAAAAGGATCTATAACTCACAGTTCAATATTGCAATTCAATATTGTAGGCAAATTGCGTAGACGTAATGATGGTAGACGAATGTATGGTTGGCCTTGGATTCAAGAACAATACCCCGAACAATACCCAATATTTCCTTAGCTTAAAGCGGTTTGAAACCCGAATTAAAAACACCCTCGTATATACCTTATTATTATTAAACTTAAATTTAAAATTATAATTATAATATAAATATAAATAAATTACAGAATAAAAATAAAGTGTGAAGTATATCGTCGAACAAACTGTCCTTTTATAGTACTTTTCGATTTACTGTAGCTCATGTGATCGCATGAGTTTTCAGTGTTTTTGCCATGCGATCGCATGGCCGCCTTTTCCGTTTTTGTTTGCTAGTTCGTCGACGTCAAATAGTGTTTACTGTAGCAAATAGTGTACTGTAGCAAATAGTGTTTACTGTAGCAAATAGTATTTACTGTAGCAAATAGTGTTTACTGCAGCAAAGTCATTTTTACAGTAGCAATTAGTGTTTTACTTGTACATCTTATAATATATATATATATATATATATATATATATATATATATATATATATATATATATAATATTAAATCATATAGAGAATTGGTTTAAATTAGTCGAAATTTTCCGGGTCATCACATAACCTCCCCGTTAAAGAAAATTTCGTCCTGAAATTTTGAGTAGTACCTGTTTTATGAGCGATATCAGTGAACAAATGTGGATACTTTTGCTTCATTTGATCCTCACGTTCCCAAGTAAACTCGGGTCCTCGTCTAGCGTTCCAACGAACCCTAACTATCGGTATTTTTCTTTGTTTTAATTGTTTGACCTCACGGTCCATGATTTCAACAGGTTCTTCGATAAAATGGAGTTTATCATTGATTCGTATTTCGTCAAGAGAAATTACGACATCCTCTTCAGCTAAACATTTCTTTAAATTTGACACGTGAAATGTGTCACGAACACTACTAAGTTCTTGTGGTAGCTTTATTCGATAAGCAACTGCTCCAATTCTTTCGGTGATTTCAAAGGGTCCTACATACCTAGGACTTAGCTTTCCTCGTTTACCGAATCATACAACGCCTTTCCAGGGTGACACTTTCAACATGACTTTGTCGCCCACTTGAAATTCTAGCGGTTTTCTTCTTACATCAGCATAACTCTTTTGGCGACTCATGGCCGTTTTCAATCGCTGTTGTATTTGAATGATCTTGTCGGTGGTTTCATGAATAATTTCTGGTCCAGTAAGTTGTCTTTCTCCTACTTCACTCCAACAGATAGGAGATCTGCACTTTCTACCGTAAAGTGCTTCAAATGGCGCTGCGTTGATGCTCGTATGATAGCTGTTATTGTATGAAAATTCTGCCAACGGTAAGTGTCGATCCCAACTGGTTCCAAAGTCAATCACGCATGCCCGTAACATATCTTCTAATGCTTGTATTGTTCTTTCACTTTGACCATCTGTCTGTGGGTGATAAGCAGTGCTCATATCTAATCGAGTTCTCAATGCTTTTTGTAATGACTGCCAGAAACGTGATGTGAATCGGGTGTCGCAATCAGATATGATGGAGATAGGTACACCATGCCTGGAAACTACTTCCTTCAAATATAGGCGTGCTAATCTTTCCATACTGTCTGTTTCCTTTATTGGTAGGAAGTGAGCTGATTTAGTTAGACGATCAACTATCACCCAAATAGTATCATGACTACTTGCAGTCCTTGGCAATTTCGTAATGAAATCCATGGTTATTTTTTCCCATTTCCACTACGGAATTTCTGGTTGTTGCAGTAATCCTGACGGCTTTTGGTGCTCAGCTTTGACCTTTGCACACGTGAAACATTTGCTTATATAAGTAGCAATTTCTGTCTTTATATTAGGCCACCAATAGAACTTCTTGAGATCGTGGTACATTTTTCCATTTTCTGGGTGAATTGAGTACCTCGTTTTGTATGCTTCATCCAGTACTAGTTGCCTTAGGTTATCATGTTTTGGCACCCATATCCTACCAGCAAAATACAGGGTTCCATCGGCTTTTACTTCAAGCTGTTTTTCTAACCCTCTGCTCATTTCGCCTTTTTCATTTTCTTCTTTTAAAGCCTCTAACTGTGCTGCTTGAATTTGCTTTGTGAGATCAGTACGAATTGTAATATTCAAAGCTCGGACCCTAAGAGGTTTTACTCTTTCTTTCCGACTTAGGGCATCAGCTACAACATTAGCCTTTCCGGGGCGGTAATGGATTTCACAATCGTAATCGTTTAACAACTCTACCCAGTGACGTTGCCTCATATTGAGTTGTTTTTGATCAAAAATATGCTGAAGACTCTTATGGTCGGTGTACACTGTACACTTGGTGCCATATAGATAGTGTCTCCATATTTTTAGTGCAAAAACTACTGCTCCTAGTTCCAAATCGTGCTTCGTATAGTTCTTTTCATAAATTTTTAGTTGTCGTGAGGCATATACGATAACTTTTGTGCGTTGCATTAATACGTATCCTAAACCTTGGTGCGAAGCGTCACAATATATCACGAAATCATCATTTCCTTCTGGTAATGACAAAATGGGTGCAGACGTTAACTTCTTCTTTAATAACTGGAATGAGGATTCCTGTTCCGTGGACCAATCATACTTCTTTCCCTTTTGAGTCAATGCAGTTAAGGGTTTGGCGATTCTAGAGAAATCTTGAATGAATCTTCGATAGTAACTAGCAAGACCTAAGAATTGGCGGATTTGTGTTGGAGTCTTCGGTGTTTCCCATTTACTAATGGCTTCGATCTTGGCAGGGTCAACTTTAATTCCATGTTTACTGACAACATGGCCCAAAAATTGTACTTCTTGTAATCAGAAATCACACTTCGAAAATTTTGCGTACAATTCTTCTTTCTTGAGTATCTCTAGTACCAGTCTTAAGTGTTGCTCATGTTCTTCCTTGTTCTTCGAGTAAATCAATATGTCGTTGATAAAAACAATGATAAATTTGTCTAAATACGGTCTACAGATGCGATTCATTAGATCCATAAATACTGCTGGAGCATTAGTCAATCCAAAAGGCATGACTAGAAACTCATAGTGACCGTAACGGGTTCTGAACGCGATTTTAGGAACATCTTCTTCCTTCACTCTCAGCTGATGATATCCGGAGCATAGATCAATCTTAGAATAAACACTTGATCCTTGCAATTGATCAAACAAATCATCAATCCTCAGTAATGGGTACCGATTCTTGATCGTTAATTTGTTTAATTCTCGGTAATCTATGCACACTCTCATAGATCTATCCTTCTTCTTGACGAACAGAATAGGAGCACCCCAAGGTGAAAAACTGGGACGAATAAATCCACGGTCTGATAATTCTTGCAACTGGTCTTGTAATTCTTGCATTTCTGAAGGTGCAAGTCTATATGGGGATCGGACTACAGGTGCGGCTCCTGGTACGAGATCAATCTAGAATTCTACACATCTGTGTGGAGGTAGCCCCGGTAATTCTTCTGGAAATACTCCGGGATATTCTCTTACAACCGGCATGTCATCAATGCTTCTTTCTTTAGTATCGATCTTCTTTACGTGTGCCATAATAGCATAACAACCTTTTCTTATAAGTTTCTGAGCCTTCATACAGCTGATAAGGTTCAGCTTCGAGTTGCTCTTCTCCTCATAAATAATTAATGACGTTTCATCCTTACGAGGGATGCGGATTGATTTTCAGTGCAAACAACTTCCGCTCTTGTTTTGGACATCCAGTCCATGCCAACGATTACGTCAAAACTTCCTAATTCTACGGGTATAAAATCGATTTTGAAGGTTTCACCAGCGAGATTTATTTCGTAACCATGGCAAATTTTATCGGCTTTTATCAGTTTACCATTAGCTAATTCAATAATATATTTATCGTTTAGAGGCAATGATGCACATTTTAGTTTAGAACTAAAGTCTTTACACATATAACTTCTATCAGCACCCGTATCAAACATAATAGAAGCTAGTTGATTATTAACGGTAAACGTACCCGTGACAAGATTAGGATCCTTACGTGCTTCACTGGTACTAACATTAAATGCCCTCCCACGTGCGGGTTCTTTGTTCTTCTCCTTATCAGGGCATTGATTTATAAAGTGACCAGACTTCCCGCATCCAAAACATTTCTTGACATCGGTCGGTTTTGTCTTTACTTCAGAAACGGTGGCATAACAATCTTTCACCACATGTCCTTTCTTGTTGCACTTATCACAGACCACTTGGCAATAACCTGCATGATGTGTGTAACATCTTTTGCAGAACGGATGGGGTCCCTTATAGTTTGGACTTACAGTTGCCCCATCTTGTTTACCTTTAAAAGTTTCTTGTTTCTTCAGGTGAGTACTTTTGCCCTTATAGTCTTCCCATTTCCTCTTTCCTTCAGTTGTCTTGACTTCGATAATTGGTTCCTTAATCGAACTCTCTGTGATCTGGTCCATAAGTTGGTGTGCCATTGTCATGGCTTCCTGCATCGTATTCGATTTGGACGATGTAACATTTCCTTTGATATTGATCGATAAACCGTCAATATACATTTCTATCTTTCGTTTCTCGTTTGGCACCAATTCGGGACACAACAAGGCTAGTTCCATGAAACGCTTTTCATAGTTATTGAGATTCGCGCCGAAAACCTTCAGATTACGTAACTCAAATTCCATTTTTCTGATCTCGTTTCGAGGACAGTACTCCTCGATTAGCATCTTTTTTAGTTCTTCCCAAGAGATATCATATGCCGTATCTACTCCTTCTGCTTTAGCATAATTGTTCCACCAAGTAAGTGCATTGTCTTGCAACGTGCACGAAGCATACTTTGACTTGTCTCCGTTCGCACAATTACTGATTTTGAAAACGGACTCCATCTTTTCAAACCATCGGGTTAGACCGACTGGTTCCTTGGTTCCACTAAACGTCTGTGGTTTGCATCCTTGAAAAGTTTTGTATGAGCATCCGTTTCGTGAGTTTGTGTTTACGGCTGCTGCTTTGGCTGCTGCTTAGGCTGCTGCTTCGGCTGTTGCTTTTGCTGCCTCAGCTGCAGCAATTCTTTCATTCACACGTTTCTCGACTAGTTCCTCAAACTCAGCATCCGACATTTGAGACATGTTTCTTCAATAAATACAACAGAGATAATTTAATCATATAGAATATTATAGGTAAAATGAGTTGTCAATAGTTAATCGTAGCATATTAATAATATGAACCAATTATTATAAAAGCCTTTTCTTCTTATTAGCATTTTATAATTATTTCTAGGGTATTACCTACCCGTTAAGTTCATACATAATAGCTAGTACGAGGAATTAACTACTAAAATCCTAATAATATTCCACTATGAAAAATTATAGCGAGTTACTACGTTATTATGTAATAATAATAATAAGTATCAATAATACAAATAATCATTCCATGCATTTATTATTAATAAACCAAAATAATACAATACCATACAATACCGATATTTTACATAACAAGATAGAGTAGCACACATAAGCAATAAAATAGCGCATGGAAGATTTATGGTTGCGAGGTCGTTTATTCAGAACTATCAGAAACTTCTTCCCATTTGGTTCTCTCTGCCAATTGTTTGTGTGCACATGGTCCGACAGACATTCTGGCAGTGTATTTAAGTTTTGGTTGGGGTTTTGAGGTACCCGTTGCCTCAGTGGGTTTAATACAATAAGGGTGGTTACGGATCGAATGGTCATGTTCCTTTTTAATAATTAAGGACTTTTTATTTTTGTGGTTGTCTTTATTATCTATAGCAAGTTGGAATTTCTCCTTAGTGACTTCTTTTATTTCATTAGCGAAATCCTCCTCCTCACTGATCTCGTCTGATGACGAACTATCTGCGTCATGTGTAGGAGAATATCATGATGAACTGTCTGCATCATGTGTACGAGAATATGTATGATAATGCTAAAAACGAACATATATTTCATAGCATTATTCCTCAAGAAAGACAAGCTTTTAGTTACAATTGTTCTATTTACAAGTGATATTCGTTTAAATAATAAAAGGTGAAGACAAAAGACAGATTCGACGAATTGAAGACGCAAACGACCAAAAAGCTCAAAAGTACAAAAGACAATCAAAAAGGTTCCAATTATTGATAAGAAACGTCTCGAAATTACAAGAGTACAAGATTCAAAACGCAAAGTACAAAATATAAAATTGTACGCAAGGACGTTCGAAAATCCGAAACCGGGACCAGAGTCAACTCTTAACGCTCGACACAACGGACTAAAAATTACAAGTTAACTATGTATATAAATATAATATAATATATAATTAATTATATTAATTATATATATATATTATATATATATATTAAAAACCGTCGGCAGAGAAAACTCCAAGGACTGAGCTGTAAATACTATCTCCGCGACTCGCGGAGTTTGAAGAGCATTTTGCCGCGAGTCGCGGAGCCCCAAAAATCAACTCTGGCTATAAAGCCAACCGAATTCTGATCAAAAATCATCATCTTTTCTTCCTCATTCATACGTAAAACTTATATATATATATATAATTTATATTTTAATTTTAATTTTAATTCTAATAATAAGGGTATGTTAGCGAATGTTGTAAGGGTATAAGTCGAAATTCTGTCCGTGTAACGCTACGCTATTTTTAATCATTGTAAGTTATGTTCAACCTTTTTACATTAATGTCTCGTAGCTAAGTTATTATTATGCTTATTTAAAACGAAGTAATCATGATGTTGGGCTAATTACTAAAATTGGGTAATTGGGCTTTGTACCATAATTGGGGTTTGGACAAAAGAACGACACTTGTGGAAATTAGACTATGGGCTATTAATGGGCTTTATATTTGTTTAACTAAATGAAAGTTTGTTAATGTTAATATAAAGATTTACAATTGGGCGTCCCTATAAATTACCATATACACTCGATCGGACACGATGGGCGGGGTATTTATATGTACGAATAATCGTTCATTTAACCGGACACGGGAATGGATTAATAGCCACTAGAATAATTAAAACAGGGGTGAAATTACATTCAAGGGTAATTGGTGTAATTGTTAACAAAGTAGTAAAACCTTGGTTTACACGCAGTCGATAACCTGGTGTATTCATTAAACAAAGTATTAAAACCTTGTTACAATTCGAATCCCCAATTAGTTGGAATATTTATCTTCGGGTATAATAATAATTTGACAAGGACACTTGCAATTTATATTTATGACTGATGGACTGTTATGGACAAAAACCAGACGGACATATTAAATAATCCAGGACAAAGAACAATTAACCCATGGGCATAAAACTAAAATCAACACGTCAAACATCATGATTACGGAAGTTTAAATAAGCATAATTCTTTTATTTCATATTTAATTTCCTTTATTTTATATTTAATTGCACTTCTAATTATCGCACTTTTATTTATTGTTATTTAATCGCACTTTTAATTATCGTACTTTTTAATTATCGAAATTTTATTTTATCGCACTTTTATTATTCGCAATTTCATTATCGTTATTTACTTTACGCTTTAATTTAAGTCTTGTATTTATTTTATATTTTACATTAGGTTTTAACTGCGACTAAAGTCTTAAAATCGACAAACCGGTCATTAAACGGTAAAAACCCCCCTTTATAATAATAATATTACTTATATATATATTTGTATTTTTATAAAAGTAAACTAATATAGCGTTGAGCTTTGTTTAAAGATTTCCCTGTGGAACGAACCGGACTTACTAAAAACTACACTACTGTACGATTAGGTACACTGCCTATAAGTGTTGTAGCAAGGTTTAAGTATATCCATTCTATAAATAAATAAATATCTTGTGTAAAATTGTATCGTATTAAATAGTGTTTTCCTAGTAAAATAATAACTATTTTATATACACCTCGCTTCACATCAAGTATTTTTGGCGCCGCTGCCGGGGAAATATCTTAAAAGCCGGAAGCGCAACGCTAATAATAAAAAAAAAAAGATTTTTTAGTTTACTTTTATTAAAATTCGTTTTTGTAAAAATACGTTTTAAAAATATAAAAAGAAAAACAAAAATATAAGTATTTTTAAGATTTTGTTAAATATTTAAGTTTTATAAGTTTCTTTATTTCTATTTTAGTTTATAAAAATATAAGTTTTATTTTAAAATCTTTTATTTATTTAAAAAACAGAAAACATAAAATAAAAAAAAAATAAAGAAAAACGCGTAAAAATTGAAAGCTGTCAACTGAATTTCTGAACCCCGCGACTCGCGGGGTTTTCTTCTTTAATTGCCGCGACTCGCGGAGATCATCTGACACGCACACAGAAGCCCTAATTCTGCATTAATTACGGGTTATTTTAATTATTATTATTATTATTATTACCTAATTATTATTTTTATTATTATTAGTTTTAGTTTTAGTTTTATTTTTACTTTTTATTTAATTTATGTATTTTGTTTAATTAGTTTGATTAAAATTGTAAAATTAGTAGTTTTATAAAATAAATAATATAAAAATAATATTTTTATAAAAATTGTACTTTTTACAACTTTTTGTATATTTTTATATTTTGTCCCTTTTTAATCGTTGAAGCGTAATTTTTGTATTTTTAGCTCATATTTAATTTTAAACTTAGTTTTTGCTATAGTTATTTTTACTCCTAGATTTTTAGGCTTTGCCGTAGAATTCCTTAAGTGCTTTTTCTTTAGACTAAGATTTAGGTGCTTTAGAATTTTGCGACGCCTTTTTAAGTTTTAGTTTCTTTTTAAGTTATTTCCATTTGGGATTTAGTTTTTCCTTGTAAGCTTTAATATTTTTAGACACCTTTTACTATGTACCAATTATCATTCCAATTAGTAATTTCAATTTGCGATTATAATTTTAAGTTAGTTGTAGTAATAAGGTTAGGTTAGTTAAGTATTTTTAAGTTTTTATAAGTTTCTTTTATTTTTCCGTCACCTTTTATTTTTCAATCACTTTTTCTTTTTCGACCTTTTGCGACGAACTCTTTTTCTTTCTTATTTCTCGCTATTCTAGTTTTAGGACTTAGAATTTTTTCTACTTCTTATCTAAATTTCTTAAAATTACGAAAATTTATTTTAAGTGGTTAAATTAATAGACATCAAAATTTTCTGGTTCGTAGTAATAGTTGGATTTGTACGTGGACCGGGTTATTGGAGCCAAACAGTCCTCAATTATATTGAGACCAAACGAATCCTGCCCCTCTGCTGCATCTTTTGGCTATTCGAAACGTGGGCAAAATCAGAAAAGTCTATTGATTGGATAACTTATTATAATTTTTCTTTCCTTTTTAAAACTAATAGGATATTCAGTGAATGCACCGAGCAAGACGTTCATCACCTTTTGTACGTTCACCACCTGTAACTAGATCAAGACATTTAGCGAATATAACCGCCGTTGATTTTTCTTTAGAATCGTCATCCAGTCAACCAAGTACTTCAGTTCAAATTTCCGATAATCCATTTTTTGAACCCGACCTCACAATTGAGAATCCGGAAAATATTCAGGAACGGTTCATAGATCCTGAACCACTAAACTTTCCTCCGGAACCACCAATCATTCAAACAGAGATTGTTGAGGAACGAACTATTAAATCAGAATCATCTAGTGATTCCGATTCAACAAATTCAATTATGGAGAATCTGGAACCTTTAAGTATGGAAGACCGAATGAGAGCTAAACGCACTGGCCAAGGTCACGCAATTACTCATCCAGACATTAATGCGCCAGATTATGAAATCAAAGGACAAATTCTACACATGGTGACTAATCAATGCCAATTTAGTGGTGCGCCGAAAGAAGATCCAAATGAACATCTACGTACCTTTAATAGGATCTGCACACTATTTAAAATACGAGAAGTGGAGGATGAACAGATATATCTCATGTTATTTCCCTGGACTTTAAAGGGAGAAGCCAAAGATTGGTTGGAATCGTTACCTGAAGGGGCGATCGATACATGGGATGTTTTAATTGACAAATTTCTTAAACAATTCTTTCCTGCATCTAAAGCCGTAAGACTTCAAGCAGAAATTGTTACGTTCACACAGAAGCCAAATGAAACTCTATATGAGGCATGGACAAGATATGGAAAGTTATTAAGAGGATGTCCGCAACATGGTTTAGACACCTGTCAAATAGTACAAATATTCTACCAAGGATGCGACATCACTACAAGAAAAGACATAGATATAGCAGCTGGTGGTTCTATTATGAAGAAAACCGAAACTGATGCTTACAAAATTATTGATAACACTGCTTCCCACTCACATGAGTGGCACCAAGAAAAAGATATCATTAGATTATCTAAAGCAGCTAGAGCCGATTCTAGCCATGACTTAGATTCCATTTCCGCAAAGATAGATGCTGTGGAGAGACGAATGGAAAAGATGACTAAAGATATTCATGCTATACGAATTAGTTGTGAGCAGTGTGGAGGACCACATTTGACAAAAGATTGTCTCAGTATTGAATTAACAATGGAACAAAGAGAGAATATTTCATACATAAACCAAAGGCCTGGAAATAATTATCAGAATAATTATCAACCGCCAAGACCGATTTACAATCAAAACCAGAATTATAACCGAAATATTCCATACAACAACCAACAAGGTCCTAGCAATCAACAAGTATCCAATAATACTTATAATCAGCAAAGACCAAATTTTCAAAACAAACCACCACAACAAACCGATGATAAAAAGCCGAATTTAGAAGATATGATGACGAAGCTAGTTGAAACTCAAACGCAGTTTTTTACATCTCAAAAACAAACCAATGAACAAAATGCTCAAGCATTTAGAAATCAACAAGCTTCTATTCAAAATCTGGAACAAGAAGTAAGTAACCTAGCAAGGTTAATAGGTGAAAGAAAACCGGGAAGTTTACCAAGCGATACAAATGCTAACCCCCGGAATGAAACAGCTAAAGCTATTACCACAAGAAGTGGTACAACACTTAAACCACCTGAAATACCTGTAACTTCTGATGAAACTATTCCTACTCCACAAGAACCACAACCTGATCAAGATAAGGAAAAAGAACCGGTAGTTGAAAAGGTTAATGAAGATAACACAGTTAAGGATAAACCTTATGTTAAACCATACCAACCACCACTTCCTTACCCGAGTAAAATGAAGAAAGAAAAACTTGAAGCCGAGCAATCCAAATTCTTGGATATGTTTAAACAGATAAATGTAAATCTTCCTTTCATTGATGTGATTTCAGGAATGCCTAGATATGCTAAATTCTTGAAAGATCTAATCTCAAATAGAAAGAAAATGGAAGAACTCTCGGCTGTTACTATGAATGCTAATTGTTCAGCAGTGCTGTTGAATAAGATACCAGAAAAATTATCTGATCCAGGAAGTTTCACAATTCCATGTTTTCTGGGTAGTCTTAGTTCAATAGAAGCATTGGCAGACTTAGGTGCTAGTATAAATCTAATGCCGTATTCACTATACGCTAAACTAGACCTTGGAGAATTGAAACCAACTAGAATAAGCATACAACTAGCCGACCGATCAGTAAAATATCCTAGAGGGATAATGGAGAACATGCTAGTTAAAGTTGGTACTTTAGTATTTCCAGTAGATTTTGTTGTTTTAGACATGGAAGAAGATTCTCAAGTTCCTCTCATATTAGGAAGACCATTCTTAAACACGGCTAAAGCAATGATAGACGTGTTCGGTAAGAAACTGACCCTAAGTATAGAGGATGAGAGTGTTACCTTTTCAGTTGATAGAGCAATGCAACAGCCACAATCTGCAGATGATACATGTTATTATATTCAAACTATAGATGCACATGCAGAATTATTAGAAGAATTTCCAGAATTACAAGGAACAGGAGAATGTTCTTTAGGAGAAGGTAATGAACCAATTGATGAAGCTGAAATGTTAGCTACACTTATAGCTAATGGATATGAACCAACAACAGAAGAAATTCAAATGCTAAAAGAAGAAGACAGATATCGATATAAATCATCGATAGAAGAACCTCCGAAATTAGAGTTAAAGCCACTTCCAAACCATTTGGAATACGCTTATTTACATGGTGAATCTGAATTACCTGTAATAATATCGTCTTCTCTTACTGAAAATGAGAAATCACAACTCATTTCTGTGTTGAAAGCTCATAAACCAGCCATTGCATGGAAGATTCATGATATTAAAGGAATAAGTCCTTCGTATTGCACACATAAAATCCTTATGGAAGAAGGTCATAAAACGTATGTACAACGCCAACGAAGACTAAATCCTAATATGCAAGATGTAGTTAAGAAAGAGATTATTAAACTGCTAGATGCAGGTTTGATATATCCAATTTCTGATAGTCCATGGGTAAGCCCAGTTCAATGCGTGCCTAAGAAGGGTTGTATGACTGTCATTACAAATGAGAAAAATGAGCTTATTCCTACTAGGACTGTAACAGGATGGCGTGTATGTATTGATTATAAAAAATTAAATGACGCCACCAGAAAAGATCACTTTCCCTTACCTTTCATAGATCAAATGTTGGAAAGATTAGCCGGAAATAGTTACTATTGTTTTCTAGATGGATTTTCCGGATATTTTCAAATTCCAATAGCACCCGAAGATCAAGAGAAAACCACATTCACGTGCCCTTATGGTACTTTTGCTTACAAACGCATGCCATTTGGACTTTGTAACGCCCCTGCAACCTTTCAAAGGTGTATGATGGCGATTTTTCACGACATGATAGAAGAATGCATGGAAGTATTCATGGATGACTTTTCAGTCTTCGGTGATACATTTAAATCATGTCTAGTTAATCTGGAACGAATGCTAATTAGATGCGAAAAATCAAATCTAGTACTTAATTGGGAGAAATGCCATTTCATGGTTAAAGAAGGCATCGTTCTTGGACATAAAATTTCAAAAGAAGGAATTGAAGTGGATAGAGCTAAAGTAGATGTAATTGCTAAACTTCCACATCCCACCAATGTTAGAGGAGTTAGGAGTTTTCTAGGGCATGCCGGTTTTTACCGACGTTTCATAAAAGATTTTTCTAAAATTGCCACTCCTATGAATAAACTCCTAGAAAAGGATGCACCATTCATCTTTTCAGATGAATGTATCAAATCTTTTAATATTCTTAAAGAGAAACTCACTAATGCACCGATCATGATAACACCAAATTTTAATCTACCATTTGAACTAATGTGCGATGCAAGTGATTTTGCAATGGGAGCCGTTTTAGGACAAAGGATTGAAAAACGATTTCAACCTATATATTATGCTAGTAAGACGTTACAAGGAGCACAAACGAACTATACAACTACTGAAAAAGAACTCCTTGCTATTGTCTTTGCTTTTGACAAATTTCGATCATATCTCGTTCTAGCAAAAACGGTGGTCTATACCGACCATTCTGCTCTTAGATACCTATTTTCAAAACAAGATGCTAAACCAAGATTAATCCGTTGGATCTTACTCTTACAAGAGTTTGATATTGAAATCCGAGATAAAAGAGGAGCAGAAAATCTCGCCGCTGATCATCTTTCTCGTCTTGAAAATCCCGAATTAGAAGTTCTAAATGAATCGGCCATACAAGACAACTTTCCTGATGAATATCTATTGAAGATAGATTATAAAGAAATCCCATGGTTTGCAGACTATGCAAACTACTTAGTTTGTGGATTCCTTGAAAAAGGATTATCGTACCAAAGACGAAAGAAATTCTTCAGTGATATAAAACACTATTTCTGGGAAGATCCACATCTGTTTAAAAGTTGTCCCGATGGAATAATACGCCGATGTGTATTTGGAGATGAAGCTAGTAAAATTTTAAACCATTGTCACACAGGACCAACAGGAGGGCATTATGGGCCTCAACTAACAGCAAGAAAAGTTTATGAAGCTGGATTCTATTGGCCTACAATTTACAAAGACGCACACCTTCTTTGCAAATCCTGTGATGCATGTCAAAGGGCCGGAAAAATAAGTCAACGTGATGAAATGCCACAAAATGTCATCCAAGTATGTGAAGTATTTGACATTTGGGGTATTGACTTTATGGGTCCATTTCCAAAATCTCATAATAATCTATATATACTCGTAGCCATTGATTATGTATCTAAATGGGCGGAAGCACAAGCTCTCCCAACTAACGATGCACGAGTTGTAGTCAACTTTTTAAAACATCTTTTTGCAAGGTTTGGAACACCGAAAGCTTTAATAAGTGATCGGGGTACTCATTTCTGTAATAATCAACTTGAGAAAGTTCTTAAAAGATATGGAGTAACTCATAAAATCTCCACCGCATATCATCCACAAACAAGTGGACAAGTTGAAAATACCAACCGAGCTTTAAAACGTATTCTAGAGAAAACCGTAGGATCAAATTCGAAGGAATGGTCCATTAAATTGGAGGATGCACTCTGGGCTTTTAGAACAGCCTACAAAACTCCAATTGGAACCACACCTTTTAGACTTGTTTATGGAAAAGCATGTCATCTTCCAGTAGAAATTGAACACAAAGCATTTTGGGCTTTGAAGACATGTAATCTTGATTTACATGAAGCCGGACGTCTACGATTAAGTCAACTAAACGAATTAGAAGAATTAAGACATGAAGCATACGATAATTCGTTAATCTATAAAGAAAGAACGAAGAAATGGCATGATAAAAGAATCAAAAGTTCAAAAGAATTTAAAGAAGGAGACAGAGTTCTTCTTTTCAATTCACGATTCAAGCTATTTCCTGGAAAATTGAAATCAAGATGGTCTGGACCATTCATAGTCAAAAGAGTTTTCCCATACGGAACGATAGAATTAATAAATTCAAATGGGATAGAATTTAAAGTTAATGGTCACAGAGTTAAACATTACATACATGGTCCGATGGAAGTCGACAATGAAGTTAATCACAATTTCGATACCACAGCTAACTAAGTGTGGGGAGAATCAAGTCTTTAAAGGATAATATATATTTCTGTTAGAGTTAGATTGTATGTTTTCGTGTAGTTCTCGAAAATGGAACACGTATGGTCTTTCCCTAGCAGACCCTAAAGAACTAGTCTTCTCCCCCCATTCTGAATTTTTATTTTTTTTAGGTTTTTACGAAATGAAGACTGCCTGTGAACTAAACCATGGTCTAATGCTACACGCTTTGATCACTAAAAGAAATAATGACATACTACCGAGTGAATTAGTATCAGTAATCAGAGAAAGAATGGACGGAGTTAGAAAAGAATCCAGATGCGAAGATAATAAGTTACAATTTGGTAAAGGAAAATCAAAATCCGCAGCGAAAAGAAGAGCACGACATCTAGAACGATGTCACAAATGCGGAAAATGGTCACATGGAGGTAAATGTTCAAATAATCAAACCTATTCAAATACCGAATTTGTTACTTTATGCAGAGACGGACCGTTCATATGTTTAGAAGAAAAGACACTGAATGCTCGAGGTTACGCCTATGTAGCCATGGAAAACCAATTAAACCGACTATCTTATGAATGGGATAGATCATATAACTAAGAAATCTATTTCACAGGTATGTCTGTACAGTTTTTATTTTTATTTTTATTTTTAACCTTTTGATAATAAACGCTAATTTGTTCGCTAAAAAGTATTAAATTGGTATTAAATAAAATTAGGTTTGGCGACCGAAATTATTGATATCATTCAAAAATTTATTACATCACTGCGAAATTTAACGTTTATTCTTAAGGTATAAATATCTTTAAACAATCAACCCAAAATATTTCAAAACTTCGTCATGAGTTAAATTAGGTCTTGGAACCAAAATTACTTTACCGAAAAGAGGGGCGCATATTTTTGATAATATTTGATTGATTAAAGTGGGATAAAAAGACAAAAAGATTTTTAATTTTATTTTTACCATGTTTTTAAAATTAATATTTAAATCTTAAATTAATATTGTAAACTTTGTAAAAACAATATATTTAAAATTGTAAATATTTGAAAAATTAATATAAGTTTGGTATGAATTTATAATATGAATTTTTAAATTAAGTTTGGTGTGAATTTTTAATTTTTAAAATATGAAATTTTAATTTTATGCATTTCAAATTTTAAGTTTGGTGTGAATTTTTAATTATTAATTTTTAATTTTGAATTTTATATTTAAGTTGTGTGAATTTAAAAACAAAAATTTACTTTATCTCATTAAGTTAAGAATATGATTTTTAAAATTCGTCGTAAGTTGAAGACTAGGTCTTTGAACCGAAATTGCTTTACCCGAGGGAGGGACGAGAACTTTTATTATCATTATTTTTAATCTTATTGAATTAGAATATGCCAAAAACATTGAAAAAACCCAAAAATCTTAGCTTTTAAAACAATCGCTACAAAAAGACAAATTTTAAAATTTTGTCGAAGGACGGACTAGGACATCGATCCGAAACGACCTCGTCCTAAATAACAAGGGAAACAAAATTTTAAAATTAATTACTAAATTGTTTTAATAAGTTAATGATTATAAAAAAAAAAAAAAAAAAAAAAAAAAAAAGAGCAAACTCCGCGACTCGCGGAGTTTGGAGGGTAAATCCCCGCGACTCGCGGAGGGATAAAAACCCAGAAAAAAAATAAAAGAGCTGCACGATCAGTACACTCCACCACACAAAAACAACTAGAATTCTGCTGCGAAAAACCCCGAAAAATCACCCAAAAACACCCCAAAAATCCCAATTTTTAACCGTTAATCACCAAATTTTTTGCTAAAATCATGTTGAGAAGGATGCTATCTAAGAATTACTCAAGAAAAACGGTAAATTTCTACACCTAAACAACATTTAATTCGAAATTAGGTGTTCTTGAGCTATTTTTTCCCCAATTTGATTTTGATGCTTTTTAGTGTAATTAGGCTAAAATTGTTTATGTATTATGCTTGTATAACCTAGATTGATGCTGTTTAACATGATTAGAAGCCTTAAACTTCAAATTTTGAATAATCTAGGGTTTGTGTTCTTGAGCAAATTTGGGGCTTTTTGATATAAACAGGTTATGGCCGATTTTTGTCATGAATTGTTGATAAATTGAGTAGTGTAACATGTCTAGGTAGTTAAATGATCCAAACTTTGAGCCTAAACATGATTTTGAGAATTAAAGTGGACTTTTTCAAGTCTAAAAATTCATGAACTTGATTTTTGAAAGATAATGCCATTTGAGACTTGTTTGATTGCTAGTAATGATTATTTTGACATGTTATTTGAGTTGAATGCTTATGAACTTGGCGAAAATTTTCGTATATGCTTATTTGAAAAAGTGTAGATTTGATAAAAATGTGAAAATAAGCTTAAGTTTGATATAAATTGATAATGTCATTGTAATTATTTTGATTGATGATTTTGCTGACACTAATGCATATTTGGATGCACAAAATTTGTGTTTGATGTGTTTTGCAGAATGAAAGGGGTGAATCTTCATCCCAAGCCCGCAATCCTCCTGCTGAGAATTTGGAACAACAGGAGGTGGATAACTACTACAAGCAGGATGTACCTCATCCAGTCATGACCTTTTCCGATATGCATTTGGAAGAGTTGCACCCGAACCTGAGATTTGACAGACTTTGGATAGATTATCCAAAATATCAACGGGGTTTGCATACTCTTCATTCCAAGGTTGTTGAGGTACCGAGGGTCATAGAATGGGGACCCTTAGAAGCTGTAGAATTGGCCGGGCCAATTAGGGAATTACTTGTACAGAGGTATGGTAATTCTTCTTTTAATGACTGGATATGTTTATTCACCATACGCAGACCTGTATATAAAGTATGGTGTGAAGAGTTGTTATGTAGTATAGAGTTGAATGATCGGGTAGCTAGTTTAACCGATCGTTCTTTTATTAGATTTTTGTTAGGCGGTTCGATGCGCCACATGTCTTTACTAGACATGGCTCAGGCTTTACGTATATATATGCCTGAGGAGTTAGCGTCTGCCGATTGTAGAGGATTGATACTAAACGGTAGAAAGATAGATGAGAATTTTGATACACACGGTGTGTGGAGTCAAATGACAAGCCATCACCGTTTCAAAGGGGGAAACTACTCTTATTTGGATATAGATAGAGCCGAATTAAGAGTGATACATAGGTTTTTAGCTAATTCGATTACACAAAGGGGTAAGAACAAAGAAAAGGTAAATGAACAAGATTTGTTTTACCATATGTGTATTCGAGACCCACAGAGCGCTGTAAGTATACCATATTGTGTGGGTTATTATTTATCAGCTATGGTTCGGGGGATGCGACCACATAGCATAATAGGAGGTGGTATTTTTATTACTTTGATTGGTGAATATCTCGGTGTGGATATAAGTCGGGGGGGATTATTACTAGAAGAGCCGGAACCCCGCGATACTATAGGTTTAAATGTATACCATGGTGCGAAAGTTTTGAAGAGGCGAAATAACGCCGCAGTACGATACCATGGTAGACATCCACAGGTGGAGAGAAACCAGGAACAAGGTAATATAGGAGGGGGGAATGAGATGCAAGAAATGCATAGGTTTATAGCTTCTCAGGAATACGAAAATGCTAGACAGAGAGCATTTGAAGATTGGCAAGTTCATCAGAACCAGATCATAGCTCATTGCCAACATATAGGTAGAAACTATATTCCTACACCGAAACCCGTCTTCCCTCCTTGGTCGATAGAGATGCAGCCACCATATCCTACGTATGACCCTGCCGAAGCATTCTATAGCACTTATGGTTATGCCTGGAACCCCTATTGGTACCAATATCATCCTTAGTTTACTTATTTTTTTTTTATTTTGTAATTTGTAATTATTGATATGTTTAATACTCTTGTTAATATTGTAATCATTTTTATAATTATCTAACTTTTATTCTTAGATTTTAATAATTTTTGAATGTGGGGTAATATACCAAACTTCAAAAATATGTATATATGTTTGCAGTTTATCTTATGTACACAACAGGGTAAAACAACGCATTTTCAAAGACTGGCATTAAGTTCAGCAAAAGCAACTAATTTTGACGACAAGATGCAAAATATATGTGAAATAACAACAAGACGGAATGAACAAATGATGTGCACCATTTATCATTCAGCAAACAAACGCCAATATATTTGGAAACTTTGGTAAAAATTTAATCATTTTCACACAAATCACCCTCAATAATTTAAATTGTTACTGATTTCTTGCAAATGAGGGCATTGCAAGATCTTAAGTGTGGGAAGGGATTAAATTCTTTCGGATTTTAAAATTTTTATATTAAACACTTGGTTACCATTAAAAATACTAGTAAAGCAGTAGTTGTATTAGAATCTAGTGCTCTCTGAAAAAAAAAGAACAGCCCTAGTCTTATATACTGACTACCCAATTCTAGTAAAAAATTTCAAAATTTTCAATTAAATGAATTCAAAATCATGTTTATACATATTTATGAACGATAAAACTAGGTTTTAACACCAAATTATTGTTACCTCGAAAAGGACATAAATTGAGAAACAAACTAAAATGTTAAAATTCATTTAAAATGGAATAGAGGAAGATAAAAAGGAAAATAAAAGCCAAGTGTGGGAAAATTTACCAAGTTATTTTAAACATATGTCACATATATCTGTAACAAATAACTGAAAATACTTTTGCTTTGAACTAAACTAAACTGTTTTACCCGATGAAAGAAAAGAAAAGATGGATCTACACGATGAATCAATTCCATCATTAAAAGGAAGTAAAGTCTTCCGAAAAAGAAACGCGCTTCTTGATTTAGGTCATGAAGTTGTCGTCCAGACCAGCTGTAGGTTGACGAAAAATCTAGAAAAGTCATCACTAAAATCAGCAGGAAATCCACGAACCTCAGCATTAAACAGGGTCGCCAAGTGGTCAGATTTATCCTAACCATGAGAAGGATTTATCTCGTACAATGGGGGGGCACCATGCAAATTAGATGGATAAGACTAATGAATCAGATCCCCAGAAAGGATAATCTCCTTAAAGATTAAAAATCAGCTTTTAAGACTGATATTACTCAATCCTAGAGATTGACCTTAAAGATTGAGAATTCAAACTCATGGAATTCAATGATATCTAAACTCGAGCTTAAACGAGAAAATATTTTGATCAAAATTACAAACCGATTTGTTTTCTGAAAACCCTATTTTCAATGCGTTCATTACCATTGAACGTAAAATCCTAGGAATTCACCTGGAATTCATTAGGTCACCTGAACTAAATCGGGTGTCAACCGTAAGAACGGTGGTTGCATAACATGGTCAAAGACAGGACTTTGTGCCAAACCGACAAATTATAAGGGTGAGCTTTACTATTGCTCCTACCAAGGATAGTAATTGCGTCCGACACGTTATAGACCATAATCAAAAGCATGTCACGGGACATTGCCTTAACAGTTGCTTGTTCAACGCTTTCCTTTACAACCGGACGGTAGTTTACCGAAAGGTAATATACGGGACAAGTAAACTGGACGTGTTGCTTTCCAAATACAAGGTTAGCAAGTGGATGACACAAAACCGCAAGTTTTGAGCTAAAATTTTCAAATCTGAAACCCACCAAACCCACAAAAATATTTTGCAAACACCGGTAAAGGGTTATTCCGGAAAACTTATCTAGGGTAAAAACTAGATTTCAAAAGATCAAATGTTTTCATAAAGATCCAATTTCCTTAATGGATCTAAATTTTTATAGTCATGTGGGACTGTAAACCATATCGTTACTACCATTGTTTATACCGCCGTATAGAAATCACTGATGTACAAAGTGTGAAGAATAAAGAAGTGATTCTAGTATTTCAAGACGATATTGCTTGAGGACAAGCAACGCTCAAGTGTGGGAATATTTGATAATGCTAAAAACGAACATATATTTCATAGCATTATTCCTCAAGAAAGACAAGCTTTTAGTTGCAATTGTTCTATTTACAAGTGATATTCGTTTAAATAATAAAAGGTGAAGACAAAAGACAGATTCGACGAATTGAAGACGCAAACGACCAAAAAGCTCAAAAGTACAAAAGACAATCAAAAAGGTTCCAATTATTGATAAGAAACGTCTCGAAATTACAAGAGTACAAGATTCAAAACGCAAAGTACAAAATATAAAATTGTACGCAAGGACGTTCGAAAATCCGGAACCGGGACCAGAGTCAACTCTTAACGCTCGACGCAACGGACTAAAAATTACAAGTTAACTATGTATATAAATATAATATAATATATAATTAATTATATTAATTATATATATATTATATATATATATTAAAAACCGTCGGCAGAGAAAACTCCAAGGACTGAGCTGTAAATACTATCTCCGCGACTCGCGGAGTTTGAAGAGCATTTTGCCGCGAGTCGCGGAGCCCCAAAAATCAACTCTGGCTATAAAGCCAACCGAATTCTGATCAAAAATCATCATCTTTTCTTCCTCATTCATACGTAAAACTTATATATATATATATATTTTATATTTTAATTTTAATTTTAATTCTAATAATAAGGGTATGTTAGCGAATGTTGTAAGGGTATAAGTCGAAATTCTGTCCGTGTAACGCTACGCTATTTTTAATCATTGTAAGTTATGTTCAACCTTTTTACATTAATGTCTCGTAGCTAAGTTATTATTATGCTTATTTAAAATGAAGTAATCATGATGTTGGGCTAATTACTAAAATTGGGTAATTGGGCTTTGTACCATAATTGGGGTTTGGACAAAAGAACGACACTTGTGGAAATTAGACTATGGGCTATTAATGGGCTTTATATTTGTTTAACTAAATGAAAGTTTGTTAATGTTAATATAAAGATTTACAATTGGGCGTCCCTATAAATTACCATATACACTCGATCGGACACGATGGGCGGGGTATTTATATGTACGAATAATCGTTCATTTAACCGGACACGGGAATGGATTAATAGCCACTAGAATAATTAAAACAGGGGTGAAATTACATTCAAGGGTAATTGGTGTAATTGTTAACAAAGTAGTAAAACCTTGGTTTACACGCAGTCGATAACCTGGTGTATTCATTAAACAAAGTATTAAAACCTTGTTACAATTCGAATCCCCAATTAGTTGGAATATTTATCTTCGGGTATAATAATAATTTGACAAGGACACTTGCAATTTATATTTATGACTGATGGACTGTTATGGACAAAAACCAGACGGACATATTAAATAATCCAGGACAAAGAACAATTAACCCATGGGCATAAAACTAAAATCAACACGTCAAACATCATGATTACGGAAGTTTAAATAAGCATAATTCTTTTATTTCATATTTAATTTCCTTTATTTTATATTTAATTGCACTTCTAATTATCGCACTTTTATTTATTGTTATTTAATCGCACTTTTAATTATCGTACTTTTTAATTATCGAAATTTTATTTTATCGCACTTTTATTATTCGCAATTTCATTATCGTTATTTACTTTACGCTTTAATTTAAGTCTTGTATTTATTTTATATTTTACATTAGGTTTTAACTGCGACTAAAGTCTTAAAATCGACAAACCGGTCATTAAACGGTAAAAACCCCCCTTTATAATAATAATATTACTTATATATATATTTGTATTTTTATAAAAGTAAACTAATATAGCGTTGAGCTTTGTTTAAAGATTTCCCTGTGGAACGAACCGGACTTACTAAAAACTACACTACTGTACGATTAGGTACACTGCCTATAAGTGTTGTAGCAAGGTTTAAGTATATCCATTCTATAAATAAATAAATATCTTGTGTAAAATTGTATCGTATTAAATAGTGTTTTCCTAGTAAAATAATAACTATTTTATATACACCTCGCTTCACATCAAGTATTTTTGGCGCCGCTGCCGGGGAAATATCTTAAAAGCCGGAAGCGCAACGCTAATAATAAAAAAAAAAAGATTTTTTAGTTTACTTTTATTAAAATTCGTTTTTGTAAAAATACGTTTTAAAAATATAAAAAGAAAAACAAAAATATAAGTATTTTTAAGATTTTGTTAAATATTTAAGTTTTATAAGTTTCTTTATTTCTATTTTAGTTTATAAAAATATAAGTTTTATTTTAAAATCTTTTATTTATTTAAAAAACAGAAAACATAAAATAAAAAAAAAATAAAGAAAAACGCGTAAAAATTGAAAGCTGTCAACTGAATTTCTGAACCCCGCGACTCGCGGGGTTTTCTTCTTTAATTGCCGCGACTCGCGGAGATCATCTGACACGCACACAGAAGCCCTAATTCTGCATTAATTACGGGTTATTTTAATTATTATTATTATTATTATTACCTAATTATTATTTTTATTATTATTAGTTTTAGTTTTAGTTTTATTTTTACTTTTTATTTAATTTATGTATTTTGTTTAATTAGTTTGATTAAAATTGTAAAATTAGTAGTTTTATAAAATAAATAATATAAAAATAATATTTTTATAAAAATTGTACTTTTTACAACTTTTTGTATATTTTTATATTTTGTCCCTTTTTAATCGTTGAAGCGTTATTTTTGTATTTTTAGCTCATATTTAATTTTAAACTTAGTTTTTGCTATAGTTATTTTTACTCCTAGATTTTTAGGCTTTGCCGTAGAATTCCTTAAGTGCTTTTTCTTTAGACTAAGATTTAGGTGCTTTAGAATTTTGCGACGCCTTTTTAAGTTTTAGTTTCTTTTTAAGTTATTTCCATTTGGGATTTAGTTTTTCCTTGTAAGCTTTAATATTTTTAGACACCTTTTACTATGTACCAATTATCATTCCAATTAGTAATTTCAATTTGCGATTATAATTTTAAGTTAGTTGTAGTAATAAGGTTAGGTTAGTTAAGTATTTTTAAGTTTTTATAAGTTTCTTTTATTTTTCCGTCACCTTTTATTTTTCAATCACTTTTTCTTTTTCGACCTTTTGCGACGAACTCTTTTTCTTTCTTATTTCTCGCTATTCTAGTTTTAGGACTTAGAATTTTTTCTACTTCTTATCTAAATTTCTTAAAATTACGAAAATTTATTTTAAGTGGTTAAATTAATAGACATCAAAATTTTCTGGTTCGTAGTAATAGTTGGATTTGTACGTGGACCGGGTTATTGGAGCCAAACAGTCCTCAATTATATTGAGACCAAACGAATCCTGCCCCTCTGCTGCATCTTTTGGCTATTCGAAACGTGGGCAAAATCAGAAAAGTCTATTGATTGGATAACTTATTATAATTTTTCTTTCCTTTTTAAAACTAATAGGATATTCAGTGAATGCACCGAGCAAGACGTTCATCACCTTTTGTACGTTCACCACCTGTAACTAGATCAAGACATTTAGCGAATATAACCGCCGTTGATTTTTCTTTAGAATCGTCATCCAGTCAACCAAGTACTTCAGTTCAAATTTCCGATAATCCATTTTTTGAACCCGACCTCACAATTGAGAATCCGGAAAATATTCAGGAACGGTTCATAGATCCTGAACCACTAAACTTTCCTCCGGAACCACCAATCATTCAAACAGAGATTGTTGAGGAACGAACTATTAAATCAGAATCATCTAGTGATTCCGATTCAACAAATTCAATTATGGAGAATCTGGAACCTTTAAGTATGGAAGACCGAATGAGAGCTAAACGCACTGGCCAAGGTCACGCAATTACTCATCCAGACATTAATGCGCCAGATTATGAAATCAAAGGACAAATTCTACACATGGTGACTAATCAATGCCAATTTAGTGGTGCGCCGAAGGAAGATCCAAATGAACATCTACGTACCTTTAATAGGATCTGCACACTATTTAAAATACGAGAAGTGGAGGATGAACAGATATATCTCATGTTATTTCCCTGGACTTTAAAGGGAGAAGCCAAAGATTGGTTGGAATCGTTACCTGAAGGGGCGATCGATACATGGGATGTTTTAATTGACAAATTTCTTAAACAATTCTTTCCTGCATCTAAAGCCGTAAGACTTCAAGCAGAAATTGTTACGTTCACACAGAAGCCAAATGAAACTCTATATGAGGCATGGACAAGATATGGAAAGTTATTAAGAGGATGTCCGCAACATGGTTTAGACACCTGTCAAATAGTACAAATATTCTACCAAGGATGCGACATCACTACAAGAAAAGACATAGATATAGCAGCTGGTGGTTCTATTATGAAGAAAACCGAAACTGATGCTTACAAAATTATTGATAACACTGCTTCCCACTCACATGAGTGGCACCAAGAAAAAGATATCATTAGATCATCTAAAGCAGCTAGAGCCGATTCTAGCCATGACTTAGATTCCATTTCCGCAAAGATAGATGCTGTGGAGAGACGAATGGAAAAGATGACTAAAGATATTCATGCTATACGAATTAGTTGTGAGCAGTGTGGAGGACCACATTTGACAAAAGATTGTCTCAGTATTGAATTAACAATGGAACAAAGAGAGAATATTTCATACATAAACCAAAGGCCTGGAAATAATTATCAGAATAATTATCAACCGCCAAGACCGATTTACAATCAAAACCAGAATTATAACCGAAATATTCCATACAACAACCAACAAGGTCCTAGCAATCAACAAGTATCCAATAATACTTATAATCAGAAAAGACCAAATTTTCAAAACAAACCACCACAACAAACCGATGATAAAAAGCCGAATTTAGAAGATATGATGACGAAGCTAGTTGAAACTCAAACGCAGTTTTTTACATCTCAAAAACAAACCAATGAACAAAATGCTCAAGCATTTAGAAATCAACAAGCTTCTATTCAAAATCTGGAACAAGAAGTAAGTAACCTAGCAAGGTTAATAGGTGAAAGAAAACCGGGAAGTTTACCAAGCGATACAAATGCTAACCCCCGGAATGAAACAGCTAAAGCTATTACCACAAGAAGTGGTACAACACTTAAACCACCTGAAATACCTGTAACTTCTGATGAAACTATTCCTACTCCACAAGAACCACAACCTGATCAAGATAAGGAAAAAGAACCGGTAGTTGAAAAGGTTAATGAAGATAACACAGTTAAGGATAAACCTTATGTTAAACCATACCAACCACCACTTCCTTACCCGAGTAAAATGAAGAAAGAAAAACTTGAAGCCGAGCAATCCAAATTCTTGGATATGTTTAAACAGATAAATGTAAATCTTCCTTTCATTGATGTGATTTCAGGAATGCCTAGATATGCTAAATTCTTGAAAGATCTAATCTCAAATAGAAAGAAAATGGAAGAACTCTCGGCTGTTACTATGAATGCTAATTGTTCAGCAGTGCTGTTGAATAAGATACCAGAAAAATTATCTGATCCAGGAAGTTTCACAATTCCATGTTTTCTGGGTAGTCTTAGTTCAATAGAAGCATTGGCAGACTTAGGTGCTAGTATAAATCTAATGCCGTATTCACTATACGCTAAACTAGACCTTGGAGAATTGAAACCAACTAGAATAAGCATACAACTAGCCGACCGATCAGTAAAATATCCTAGAGGGATAATGGAGAACATGCTAGTTAAAGTTGGTACTTTAGTATTTCCAGTAGATTTTGTTGTTTTAGACATGGAAGAAGATTCTCAAGTTCCTCTCATATTAGGAAGACCATTCTTAAACACGGCTAAAGCAATGATAGACGTGTTCGGTAAGAAACTGACCCTAAGTATAGAGGATGAGAGTGTTACCTTTTCAGTTGATAGAGCAATGCAACAGCCACAATCTGCAGATGATACATGTTATTATATTCAAACTATAGATGCACATGCAGAATTATTAGAAGAATTTCCAGAATTACAAGGAACAGGAGAATGTTCTTTAGGAGAAGGTAATGAACCAATTGATGAAGCTGAAATGTTAGCTACACTTATAGCTAATGGATATGAACCAACAACAGAAGAAATTCAAATGCTAAAAGAAGAAGACAGATATCGATATAAATCATCGATAGAAGAACCTCCGAAATTAGAGTTAAAGCCACTTCCAAACCATTTGGAATACGCTTATTTACATGGTGAATCTGAATTACCTGTAATAATATCGTCTTCTCTTACTGAAAATGAGAAATCACAACTCATTTCTGTGTTGAAAGCTCATAAACCAGCCATTGCATGGAAGATTCATGATATTAAAGGAATAAGTCCTTCGTATTGCACACATAAAATCCTTATGGAAGAAGGTCATAAAACGTATGTACAACGCCAACGAAGACTAAATCCTAATATGCAAGATGTAGTTAAGAAAGAGATTATTAAACTGCTAGATGCAGGTTTGATATATCCAATTTCTGATAGTCCATGGGTAAGCCCAGTTCAATGCGTGCCTAAGAAGGGTGGTATGACTGTCATTACAAATGAGAAAAATGAGCTTATTCCTACTAGGACTGTAACAGGATGGCGTGTATGTATTGATTATAAAAAATTAAATGACGCCACCAGAAAAGATCACTTTCCCTTACCTTTCATAGATCAAATGTTGGAAAGATTAGCCGGAAATAGTTACTATTGTTTTCTAGATGGATTTTCCGGATATTTTCAAATTCCAATAGCACCCGAAGATCAAGAGAAAACCACATTCACGTGCCCTTATGGTACTTTTGCTTACAAAAGCATGCCATTTGGACTTTGTAACGCCCCTGCAACCTTTCAAAGGTGTATGATGGCGATTTTTCACGACATGATAGAAGAATGCATGGAAGTATTCATGGATGACTTTTCAGTCTTCGGTGATACATTTAAATCATGTCTAGTTAATCTGGAACGAATGCTAATTAGATGCGAAAAATCAAATCTAGTACTTAATTGGGAGAAATGCCATTTCATGGTTAAAGAAGGCATCGTTCTTGGACATAAAATTTCAAAAGAAGGAATTGAAGTGGATAGAGCTAAAGTAGATGTAATTGCTAAACTTCCACATCCCACCAATGTTAGAGGAGTTAGGAGTTTTCTAGGGCATGCCGGTTTTTACCGACGTTTCATAAAAGATTTTTCTAAAATTGCCACTCCTATGAATAAACTCCTAGAAAAGGATGCACCATTCATCTTTTCAGATGAATGTATCAAATCTTTTAATATTCTTAAAGAGAAACTCACTAATGCACCGATCATGATAACACCAAATTTTAATCTACCATTTGAACTAATGTGCGATGCAAGTGATTTTGCAATGGGAGCCGTTTTAGGACAAAGGATTGAAAAACGATTTCAACCTATATATTATGCTAGTAAGACGTTACAAGGAGCACAAACGAACTATACAACTACTGAAAAAGAACTCCTTGCTATTGTCTTTGCTTTTGACAAATTTCGATCATATCTCGTTCTAGCAAAAACGGTGGTCTATACCGACCATTCTGCTCTTAGATACCTATTTTCAAAACAAGATGCTAAACCAAGATTAATCCGTTGGATCTTACTCTTACAAGAGTTTGATATTGAAATCCGAGATAAAAGAGGAGCAGAAAATCTCGCCGCTGATCATCTTTCTCGTCTTGAAAATCCCGAATTAGAAGTTCTAAATGAATCGGCCATACAAGACAACTTTCCTGATGAATATCTATTGAAGATAGATTATAAAGAAATCCCATGGTTTGCAGACTATGCAAACTACTTAGTTTGTGGATTCCTTGAAAAAGGATTATCGTACCAAAGACGAAAGAAATTCTTCAGTGATATAAAACACTATTTCTGGGAAGATCCACATCTGTTTAAAAGTTGTCCCGATGGAATAATACGCCGATGTGTATTTGGAGATGAAGCTAGTAAAATTTTAAACCATTGTCACACAGGACCAACAGGAGGGCATTATGGGCCTCAACTAACAGCAAGAAAAGTTTATGAAGCTGGATTCTATTGGCCTACAATTTACAAAGACGCACACCTTCTTTGCAAATCCTGTGATGCATGTCAAAGGGCCGGAAAAATAAGTCAACGTGATGAAATGCCACAAAATGTCATCCAAGTATGTGAAGTATTTGACATTTGGGGTATTGACTTTATGGGTCCATTTCCAAAATCTCATAATAATCTATATATACTCGTAGCCATTGATTATGTATCTAAATGGGCGGAAGCACAAGCTCTCCCAACTAACGATGCACGAGTTGTAGTCAACTTTTTAAAACATCTTTTTGCAAGGTTTGGAACACCGAAAGCTTTAATAAGTGATCGGGGTACTCATTTCTGTAATAATCAACTTGAGAAAGTTCTTAAAAGATATGGAGTAACTCATAAAATCTCCACCGCATATCATCCACAAACAAGTGGACAAGTTGAAAATACCAACCGAGCTTTAAAACGTATTCTAGAGAAAACCGTAGGATCAAATTCGAAGGAATGGTCCATTAAATTGGAGGATGCACTCTGGGCTTTTAGAACAGCCTACAAAACTCCAATTGGAACCACACCTTTTAGACTTGTTTATGGAAAAGCATGTCATCTTCCAGTAGAAATTGAACACAAAGCATTTTGGGCTTTGAAGACATGTAATCTTGATTTACATGAAGCCGGACGTCTACGATTAAGTCAACTAAACGAATTAGAAGAATTAAGACATGAAGCATACGATAATTCGTTAATCTATAAAGAAAGAACGAAGAAATGGCATGATAAAAGAATCAAAAGTTCAAAAGAATTTAAAGAAGGAGACAGAGTTCTTCTTTTCAATTCACGATTCAAGCTATTTCCTGGAAAATTGAAATCAAGATGGTCTGGACCATTCATAGTCAAAAGAGTTTTCCCATACGGAACGATAGAATTAATAAATTCAAATGGGATAGAATTTAAAGTTAATGGTCACAGAGTTAAACATTACATACATGGTCCGATGGAAGTCGACAACGAAGTTAATCACAATTTCGATACCACAGCTAACTAAGTGTGGGGAGAATCAAGTCTTTAAAGGATAATATATATTTCTGTTAGAGTTAGATTGTATGTTTTCGTGTAGTTCTCGAAAATGGAACACGTATGGTCTTTCCCTAGCAGACCCTAAAGAACTAGTCTTCTCCCCCCATTCTGAATTTTTATTTTTTTTAGGTTTTTACGAAATGAAGACTGCCTGTGAACTAAACCATGGTCTAATGCTACACGCTTTGATCACTAAAAGAAATAATGACATACTACCGAGTGAATTAGTATCAGTAATCAGAGAAAGAATGGACGGAGTTAGAAAAGAATCCAGATGCGAAGATAATAAGTTACAATTTGGTAAAGGAAAATCAAAATCCGCAGCGAAAAGAAGAGCACGACATCTAGAACGATGTCACAAATGCGGAAAATGGTCACATGGAGGTAAATGTTCAAATAATCAAACCTATTCAAATACCGAATTTGTTACTTTATGCAGAGACGGACCGTTCATATGTTTAGAAGAAAAGACACTGAATGCTCGAGGTTACGCCTATGTAGCCATGGAAAACCAATTAAACCGACTATCTTATGAATGGGATAGATCATATAACTAAGAAATCTATTTCACAGGTATGTCTGTACAGTTTTTATTTTTATTTTTATTTTTAACCTTTTGATAATAAACGCTAATTTGTTCGCTAAAAAGTATTAAATTGGTATTAAATAAAATTAGGTTTGGCGACCGAAATTATTGATATCATTCAAAAATTTATTACATCACTGCGAAATTTAACGTTTATTCTTAAGGTATAAATATCTTTAAACAATCAACCCAAAATATTTCAAAACTTCGTCATGAGTTAAATTAGGTCTTGGAACCAAAATTACTTTACCGAAAAGAGGGGCGCATATTTTTGATAATATTTGATTGATTAAAGTGGGATAAAAAGACAAAAAGATTTTTAATTTTATTTTTACCATGTTTTTAAAATTAATATTTAAATCTTAAATTAATATTGTAAACTTTGTAAAAACAATATATTTAAAATTGTAAATATTTGAAAAATTAATATAAGTTTGGTATGAATTTATAATATGAATTTTTAAATTAAGTTTGGTGTGAATTTTTAATTTTTAAAATATGAAATTTTAATTTTATGCATTTCAAATTTTAAGTTTGGTGTGAATTTTTAATTATTAATTTTTAATTTTGAATTTTATATTTAAGTTGTGTGAATTTAAAAACAAAAATTTACTTTATCTCATTAAGTTAAGAATATGATTTTTAAAATTCGTCGTAAGTTGAAGACTAGGTCTTTGAACCGAAATTGCTTTACCCGAGGGAGGGACGAGAACTTTTATTATCATTATTTTTAATCTTATTGAATTAGAATATGCCAAAAACATTGAAAAAACCCAAAAATCTTAGCTTTTAAAACAATCGCTACAAAAAGACAAATTTTAAAATTTTGTCGAAGGACGGACTAGGACATCGATCCGAAACGACCTCGTCCTAAATAACAAGGGAAACAAAATTTTAAAATTAATTACTAAATTGTTTTAATAAGTTAATGATTATAAAAAAAAAAAAAAAAAAAAAAAAAAAAAAGAGCAAACTCCGCGACTCGCGGAGTTTGGAGGGTAAATCCCCGCGACTCGCGGAGGGATAAAAACCCAGAAAAAAAATAAAAGAGCTGCACGATCAGTACACTCCACCACACAAAAACAACTAGAATTCTGCTGCGAAAAACCCCGAAAAATCACCCAAAAACACCCCAAAAATCCCAATTTTTAACCGTTAATCACCAAATTTTTTGCTAAAATCATGTTGAGAAGGATGCTATCTAAGAATTACTCAAGAAAAACGGTAAATTTCTACACCTAAACAACATTTAATTCGAAATTAGGTGTTCTTGAGCTATTTTTTCCCCAATTTGATTTTGATGCTTTTTAGTGTAATTAGGCTAAAATTGTTTATGTATTATGCTTGTATAACCTAGATTGATGCTGTTTAACATGATTAGAAGCCTTAAACTTCAAATTTTGAATAATCTAGGGTTTGTGTTCTTGAGCAAATTTGGGGCTTTTTGATATAAACAGGTTATGGCCGATTTTTGTCATGAATTGTTGATAAATTGAGTAGTGTAACATGTCTAGGTAGTTAAATGATCCAAACTTTGAGCCTAAACATGATTTTGAGAATTAAAGTGGACTTTTTCAAGTCTAAAAATTCATGAACTTGATTTTTGAAAGATAATGCCATTTGAGACTTGTTTGATTGCTAGTAATGATTATTTTGACATGTTATTTGAGTTGAATGCTTATGAACTTGGCGAAAATTTTCGTATATGCTTATTTGAAAAAGTGTAGATTTGATAAAAATGTGAAAATAAGCTTAAGTTTGATATAAATTGATAATGTCATTGTAATTATTTTGATTGATGATTTTGCTGACACTAATGCATATTTGGATGCACAAAATTTGTGTTTGATGTGTTTTGCAGAATGAAAGGGGTGAATCTTCATCCCAAGCCCGCAATCCTCCTGCTGAGAATTTGGAACAACAGGAGGTGGATAACTACTACAAGCAGGATGTACCTCATCCAGTCATGACCTTTTCCGATATGCATTTGGAAGAGTTGCACCCGAACCTGAGATTTGACAGACTTTGGATAGATTATCCAAAATATCAACGGGGTTTGCATACTCTTCATTCCAAGGTTGTTGAGGTACCGAGGGTCATAGAATGGGGACCCTTAGAAGCTGTAGAATTGGCCGGGCCAATTAGGGAATTACTTGTACAGAGGTATGGTAATTCTTCTTTTAATGACTGGATATGTTTATTCACCATACGCAGACCTGTATATAAAGTATGGTGTGAAGAGTTGTTATGTAGTATAGAGTTGAATGATCGGGTAGCTAGTTTAACCGATCGTTCTTTTATTAGATTTTTGTTAGGCGGTTCGATGCGCCACATGTCTTTACTAGACATGGCTCAGGCTTTACGTATATATATGCCTGAGGAGTTAGCGTCTGCCGATTGTAGAGGATTGATACTAAACGGTAGAAAGATAGATGAGAATTTTGATACACACGGTGTGTGGAGTCAAATGACAAGCCATCACCGTTTCAAAGGGGGAAACTACTCTTATTTGGATATAGATAGAGCCGAATTAAGAGTGATACATAGGTTTTTAGCTAATTCGATTACACAAAGGGGTAAGAACAAAGAAAAGGTAAATGAACAAGATTTGTTTTACCATATGTGTATTCGAGACCCACAGAGCGCTGTAAGTATACCATATTGTGTGGGTTATTATTTATCAGCTATGGTTCGGGGGATGCGACCACATAGCATAATAGGAGGTGGTATTTTTATTACTTTGATTGGTGAATATCTCGGTGTGGATATAAGTCGGGGGGGATTATTACTAGAAGAGCCGGAACCCCGCGATACTATAGGTTTAAATGTATACCATGGTGCGAAAGTTTTGAAGAGGCGAAATAACGCCGCAGTACGATACCATGGTAGACATCCACAGGTGGAGAGAAACCAGGAACAAGGTAATATAGGAGGGGGGAATGAGATGCAAGAAATGCATAGGTTTATAGCTTCTCAGGAATACGAAAATGCTAGACAGAGAGCATTTGAAGATTGGCAAGTTCATCAGAACCAGATCATAGCTCATTGCCAACATATAGGTAGAAACTATATTCCTACACCGAAACCCGTCTTCCCTCCTTGGTCGATAGAGATGCAGCCACCATATCCTACGTATGACCCTGCCGAAGCATTCTATAGCACTTATGGTTATGCCTGGAACCCCTATTGGTACCAATATCATCCTTAGTTTACTTATTTTTTTTTTATTTTGTAATTTGTAATTATTGATATGTTTAATACTCTTGTTAATATTGTAATCATTTTTATAATTATCTAACTTTTATTCTTAGATTTTAATAATTTTTGAATGTGGGGTAATATACCAAACTTCAAAAATATGTATATATGTTTGCAGTTTATCTTATGTACACAACAGGGTAAAACAACGCATTTTCAAAGACTGGCATTAAGTTCAGCAAAAGCAACTAATTTTGACGACAAGATGCAAAATATATGTGAAATAACAACAAGACGGAATGAACAAATGATGTGCACCATTTATCATTCAGCAAACAAACGCCAATATATTTGGAAACTTTGGTAAAAATTTAATCATTTTCACACAAATCACCCTCAATAATTTAAATTGTTACTGATTTCTTGCAAATGAGGGCATTGCAAGATCTTAAGTGTGGGAAGGGATTAAATTCTTTCGGATTTTAAAATTTTTATATTAAACACTTGGTTACCATTAAAAATACTAGTAAAGCAGTAGTTGTATTAGAATCTAGTGCTCTCTGAAAAAAAAAGAACAGCCCTAGTCTTATATACTGACTACCCAATTCTAGTAAAAAATTTCAAAATTTTCAATTAAATGAATTCAAAATCATGTTTATACATATTTATGAACGATAAAACTAGGTTTTAACACCAAATTATTGTTACCTCGAAAAGGACATAAATTGAGAAACAAACTAAAATGTTAAAATTCATTTAAAATGGAATAGAGGAAGATAAAAAGGAAAATAAAAGCCAAGTGTGGGAAAATTTACCAAGTTATTTTAAACATATGTCACATATATCTGTAACAAATAACTGAAAATACTTTTGCTTTGAACTAAACTAAACTGTTTTACCCGATGAAAGAAAAGAAAAGATGGATCTACACGATGAATCAATTCCATCATTAAAAGGAAGTAAAGTCTTCCGAAAAAGAAACGCGCTTCTTGATTTAGGTCATGAAGTTGTCGTCCAGACCAGCTGTAGGTTGACGAAAAATCTAGAAAAGTCATCACTAAAATCAGCAGGAAATCCACGAACCTCAGCATTAAACAGGGTCGCCAAGTGGTCAGATTTATCCTAACCATGAGAAGGATTTATCTCGTACAATGGGGGGGCACCATGCAAATTAGATGGATAAGACTAATGAATCAGATCCCCAGAAAGGATAATCTCCTTAAAGATTAAAAATCAGCTTTTAAGACTGATATTACTCAATCCTAGAGATTGACCTTAAAGATTGAGAATTCAAACTCATGGAATTCAATGATATCTAAACTCGAGCTTAAACGAGAAAATATTTTGATCAAAATTACAAACCGATTTGTTTTCTGAAAACCCTATTTTCAATGCGTTCATTACCATTGAACGTAAAATCCTAGGAATTCACCTGGAATTCATTAGGTCACCTGAACTAAATCGGGTGTCAACCGTAAGAACGGTGGTTGCATAACATGGTCAAAGACAGGACTTTGTGCCAAACCGACAAATTATAAGGGTGAGCTTTACTATTGCTCCTACCAAGGATAGTAATTGCGTCCGACACGTTATAGACCATAATCAAAAGCATGTCACGGGACATTGCCTTAACAGTTGCTTGTTCAACGCTTTCCTTTACAACCGGACGGTAGTTTACCGAAAGGTAATATACGGGACAAGTAAACTGGACGTGTTGCTTTCCAAATACAAGGTTAGCAAGTGGATGACACAAAACCGCAAGTTTTGAGCTAAAATTTTCAAATCTGAAACCCACCAAACCCACAAAAATATTTTGCAAACACCGGTAAAGGGTTATTCCGGAAAACTTATCTAGGGTAAAAACTAGATTTCAAAAGATCAAATGTTTTCATAAAGATCCAATTTCCTTAATGGATCTAAATTTTTATAGTCATGTGGGACTGTAAACCATATCGTTACTACCATTGTTTATACCGCCGTATAGAAATCACTGATGTACAAAGTGTGAAGAATAAAGAAGTGATTCTAGTATTTCAAGACGATATTGCTTGAGGACAAGCAACGCTCAAGTGTGGGAATATTTGATAATGCTAAAAACGAACATATATTTCATAGCATTATTCCTCAAGAAAGACAAGCTTTTAGTTGCAATTGTTCTATTTACAAGTGATATTCGTTTAAATAATAAAAGGTGAAGACAAAAGACAGATTCGACGAATTGAAGACGCAAACGACCAAAAAGCTCAAAAGTACAAAAGACAATCAAAAAGGTTCCAATTATTGATAAGAAACGTCTCGAAATTACAAGAGTACAAGATTCAAAACGCAAAGTACAAAATATAAAATTGTACGCAAGGACGTTCGAAAATCCGGAACCGGGACCAGAGTCAACTCTTAACGCTCGACGCAACGGACTAAAAATTACAAGTTAACTATGTATATAAATATAATATAATATATAATTAATTATATTAATTATATATATATTATATATATATATTAAAAACCGTCGGCAGAGAAAACTCCAAGGACTGAGCTGTAAATACTATCTCCGCGACTCGCGGAGTTTGAAGAGCATTTTGCCGCGAGTCGCGGAGCCCCAAAAATCAACTCTGGCTATAAAGCCAACCGAATTCTGATCAAAAATCATCATCTTTTCTTCCTCATTCATACGTAAAACTTATATATATATATATATTTTATATTTTAATTTTAATTTTAATTCTAATAATAAGGGTATGTTAGCGAATGTTGTAAGGGTATAAGTCGAAATTCTGTCCGTGTAACGCTACGCTATTTTTAATCATTGTAAGTTATGTTCAACCTTTTTACATTAATGTCTCGTAGCTAAGTTATTATTATGCTTATTTAAAATGAAGTAATCATGATGTTGGGCTAATTACTAAAATTGGGTAATTGGGCTTTGTACCATAATTGGGGTTTGGACAAAAGAACGACACTTGTGGAAATTAGACTATGGGCTATTAATGGGCTTTATATTTGTTTAACTAAATGAAAGTTTGTTAATGTTAATATAAAGATTTACAATTGGGCGTCCCTATAAATTACCATATACACTCGATCGGACACGATGGGCGGGGTATTTATATGTACGAATAATCGTTCATTTAACCGGACACGGGAATGGATTAATAGCCACTAGAATAATTAAAACAGGGGTGAAATTACATTCAAGGGTAATTGGTGTAATTGTTAACAAAGTAGTAAAACCTTGGTTTACACGCAGTCGATAACCTGGTGTATTCATTAAACAAAGTATTAAAACCTTGTTACAATTCGAATCCCCAATTAGTTGGAATATTTATCTTCGGGTATAATAATAATTTGACAAGGACACTTGCAATTTATATTTATGACTGATGGACTGTTATGGACAAAAACCAGACGGACATATTAAATAATCCAGGACAAAGAACAATTAACCCATGGGCATAAAACTAAAATCAACACGTCAAACATCATGATTACGGAAGTTTAAATAAGCATAATTCTTTTATTTCATATTTAATTTCCTTTATTTTATATTTAATTGCACTTCTAATTATCGCACTTTTATTTATTGTTATTTAATCGCACTTTTAATTATCGTACTTTTTAATTATCGAAATTTTATTTTATCGCACTTTTATTATTCGCAATTTCATTATCGTTATTTACTTTACGCTTTAATTTAAGTCTTGTATTTATTTTATATTTTACATTAGGTTTTAACTGCGACTAAAGTCTTAAAATCGACAAACCGGTCATTAAACGGTAAAAACCCCCCTTTATAATAATAATATTACTTATATATATATTTGTATTTTTATAAAAGTAAACTAATATAGCGTTGAGCTTTGTTTAAAGATTTCCCTGTGGAACGAACCGGACTTACTAAAAACTACACTACTGTACGATTAGGTACACTGCCTATAAGTGTTGTAGCAAGGTTTAAGTATATCCATTCTATAAATAAATAAATATCTTGTGTAAAATTGTATCGTATTAAATAGTGTTTTCCTAGTAAAATAATAACTATTTTATATACACCTCGCTTCACATCAAGTATTTTTGGCGCCGCTGCCGGGGAAATATCTTAAAAGCCGGAAGCGCAACGCTAATAATAAAAAAAAAAAGATTTTTTAGTTTACTTTTATTAAAATTCGTTTTTGTAAAAATACGTTTTAAAAATATAAAAAGAAAAACAAAAATATAAGTATTTTTAAGATTTTGTTAAATATTTAAGTTTTATAAGTTTCTTTATTTCTATTTTAGTTTATAAAAATATAAGTTTTATTTTAAAATCTTTTATTTATTTAAAAAACAGAAAACATAAAATAAAAAAAAAATAAAGAAAAACGCGTAAAAATTGAAAGCTGTCAACTGAATTTCTGAACCCCGCGACTCGCGGGGTTTTCTTCTTTAATTGCCGCGACTCGCGGAGATCATCTGACACGCACACATAAGCCCTAATTCTGCATTAATTACGGGTTATTTTAATTATTATTATTATTATTATTACCTAATTATTATTTTTATTATTATTAGTTTTAGTTTTAGTTTTATTTTTACTTTTTATTTAATTTATGTATTTTGTTTAATTAGTTTGATTAAAATTGTAAAATTAGTAGTTTTATAAAATAAATAATATAAAAATAATATTTTTATAAAAATTGTACTTTTTACAACTTTTTGTATATTTTTATATTTTGTCCCTTTTTAATCGTTGAAGCGTTATTTTTGTATTTTTAGCTCATATTTAATTTTAAACTTAGTTTTTGCTATAGTTATTTTTACTCCTAGATTTTTAGGCTTTGCCGTAGAATTCCTTAAGTGCTTTTTCTTTAGACTAAGATTTAGGTGCTTTAGAATTTTGCGACGCCTTTTTAAGTTTTAGTTTCTTTTTAAGTTATTTCCATTTGGGATTTAGTTTTTCCTTGTAAGCTTTAATATTTTTAGACACCTTTTACTATGTACCAATTATCATTCCAATTAGTAATTTCAATTTGCGATTATAATTTTAAGTTAGTTGTAGTAATAAGGTTAGGTTAGTTAAGTATTTTTAAGTTTTTATAAGTTTCTTTTATTTTTCCGTCACCTTTTATTTTTCAATCACTTTTTCTTTTTCGACCTTTTGCGACGAACTCTTTTTCTTTCTTATTTCTCGCTATTCTAGTTTTAGGACTTAGAATTTTTTCTACTTCTTATCTAAATTTCTTAAAATTACGAAAATTTATTTTAAGTGGTTAAATTAATAGACATCAAAATTTTCTGGTTCGTAGTAATAGTTGGATTTGTACGTGGACCGGGTTATTGGAGCCAAACAGTCCTCAATTATATTGAGACCAAACGAATCCTGCCCCTCTGCTGCATCTTTTGGCTATTCGAAACGTGGGCAAAATCAGAAAAGTCTATTGATTGGATAACTTATTATAATTTTTCTTTCCTTTTTAAAACTAATAGGATATTCAGTGAATGCACCGAGCAAGACGTTCATCACCTTTTGTACGTTCACCACCTGTAACTAGATCAAGACATTTAGCGAATATAACCGCCGTTGATTTTTCTTTAGAATCGTCATCCAGTCAACCAAGTACTTCAGTTCAAATTTCCGATAATCCATTTTTTGAACCCGACCTCACAATTGAGAATCCGGAAAATATTCAGGAACGGTTCATAGATCCTGAACCACTAAACTTTCCTCCGGAACCACCAATCATTCAAACAGAGATTGTTGAGGAACGAACTATTAAATCAGAATCATCTAGTGATTCCGATTCAACAAATTCAATTATGGAGAATCTGGAACCTTTAAGTATGGAAGACCGAATGAGAGCTAAACGCACTGGCCAAGGTCACGCAATTACTCATCCAGACATTAATGCGCCAGATTATGAAATCAAAGGACAAATTCTACACATGGTGACTAATCAATGCCAATTTAGTGGTGCGCCGAAGGAAGATCCAAATGAACATCTACGTACCTTTAATAGGATCTGCACACTATTTAAAATACGAGAAGTGGAGGATGAACAGATATATCTCATGTTATTTCCCTGGACTTTAAAGGGAGAAGCCAAAGATTGGTTGGAATCGTTACCTGAAGGGGCGATCGATACATGGGATGTTTTAATTGACAAATTTCTTAAACAATTCTTTCCTGCATCTAAAGCCGTAAGACTTCAAGCAGAAATTGTTACGTTCACACAGAAGCCAAATGAAACTCTATATGAGGCATGGACAAGATATGGAAAGTTATTAAGAGGATGTCCGCAACATGGTTTAGACACCTGTCAAATAGTACAAATATTCTACCAAGGATGCGACATCACTACAAGAAAAGACATAGATATAGCAGCTGGTGGTTCTATTATGAAGAAAACCGAAACTGATGCTTACAAAATTATTGATAACACTGCTTCCCACTCACATGAGTGGCACCAAGAAAAAGATATCATTAGATCATCTAAAGCAGCTAGAGCCGATTCTAGCCATGACTTAGATTCCATTTCCGCAAAGATAGATGCTGTGGAGAGACGAATGGAAAAGATGACTAAAGATATTCATGCTATACGAATTAGTTGTGAGCAGTGTGGAGGACCACATTTGACAAAAGATTGTCTCAGTATTGAATTAACAATGGAACAAAGAGAGAATATTTCATACATAAACCAAAGGCCTGGAAATAATTATCAGAATAATTATCAACCGCCAAGACCGATTTACAATCAAAACCAGAATTATAACCGAAATATTCCATACAACAACCAACAAGGTCCTAGCAATCAACAAGTATCCAATAATACTTATAATCAGCAAAGACCAAATTTTCAAAACAAACCACCACAACAAACCGATGATAAAAAGCCGAATTTAGAAGATATGATGACGAAGCTAGTTGAAACTCAAACGCAGTTTTTTACATCTCAAAAACAAACCAATGAACAAAATGCTCAAGCATTTAGAAATCAACAAGCTTCTATTCAAAATCTGGAACAAGAAGTAAGTAACCTAGCAAGGTTAATAGGTGAAAGAAAACCGGGAAGTTTACCAAGCGATACAAATGCTAACCCCCGGAATGAAACAGCTAAAGCTATTACCACAAGAAGTGGTACAACACTTAAACCACCTGAAATACCTGTAACTTCTGATGAAACTATTCCTACTCCACAAGAACCACAACCTGATCAAGATAAGGAAAAAGAACCGGTAGTTGAAAAGGTTAATGAAGATAACACAGTTAAGGATAAACCTTATGTTAAACCATACCAACCACCACTTCCTTACCCGAGTAAAATGAAGAAAGAAAAACTTGAAGCCGAGCAATCCAAATTCTTGGATATGTTTAAACAGATAAATGTAAATCTTCCTTTCATTGATGTGATTTCAGGAATGCCTAGATATGCTATTGACGCGGCACGTTAATCATTGATTCCACAGTGAGGTTTTGACCTCTATATGATACGTTTTGATAAAATATTGCATTCATTAAAATAAGTGACTTTCTAAACATAGAAAGTTATAAACATGTGGGCGAGTGCTTAGGTATAAGCAAAACCCCAAAATACATAAGTCTTTAATTTACAGGTTGACATCACAGTCCAATTATTTATTACACAACGCAGTTTTATTTTGAATGCAATAAACTTTGTACAAAGCATGAGAGACTCCATGCAGGCAACAAGCACATCACAGCGGAAGCAGTCTAAGGACCTGAGAATAAAACATGCTAAAAAGGTCAACACGAATGTTGGTGAGTTATAGGTTTAATTGCTCGAGTCATAAATATATATAAAGATAGACCACAAGATTTCATCAAAAGTTTATCAATAGATTCTACGTAACAGAGCACCCTGGTAACTAAACTCAACGCTATAAGGATAATTACCCCATTCGTTTTAATACACGCAAATCAACGTGTCATAAACTCAAATAACATACATCCGTTAAAAGGCTAGCGCTCTAGCTCGGACGGGGATGTCAAGCCCTATGGATCCATATACAATTATTCGCGCCCACCAGTCCATATCCTATGTACTGGCAGCTACTAGTTACCAAAGCTAAGGGATTTTTGGTTTAAATCAGTGTAGAATTTAGTATGTGCTTGTGTCTTATTGCGTTTAAAATAAATTGCATGTATTCTAAGCCCAAAAATATTTAAAGTATTTAAAAAGGGATCTATAACTCACAGTTCAATATTGCGATTCAATATTGTAGGCAAATTGCGTAGACGTTATGATGGTAGACGAATGTATGGTTGGCCTTGGATTCAAGAACAATACCCCGAACAATACCCAATATTTCCTTAGCTTAAAGCGGTTTGAAACCCGAATTAAAAACACCCTCGTATATACCTTATTATTATTAAACTTAAATTTAAAATTATAATTATAATATAAATATAAATAAATTACAGAATAAAAATAAAGTGTGAAGTATATCGTCGAACAAACTGGCCTTTTATAGTACTTTTCGATTTACTGTAGCTCATGCGATCGCATGAGTTTTCAGTGTTTTTTCCATGCGATCGCATGGCCGCCTTTTCCGTTTTTGTTTGCTAGTTCGTCGACATCAAATAGTGTACTGTAGCAATAGTGTTACTATAGCAAAATACGGTTTCACTGCAGCAAATAGTGTTTTACTGTAGCAAAGTCATTTTTACAGTAGCAAATAGTGTTTTACTTGTACATCTTATAATATATATATATATATATATATATATATATATATATATATATATATATATATATATATATATATATATATATATATATTAAATCATATAGAGAATTGGTTTAAATTAGTCGAAATTTTTCGGGTCATCACAATCAAGAAGCGCGTGTCTTTTTTTTCAGAAGACTTTACTTCCTTTTACATTCCATTTATATTACAATAAACTGGGTAAAACTGATTAATATCGTCCAAAACAAAAGTATCTTCAATTAATTGTGCAAAAATATGTGATATGTTTTTTTAAATAACTTGGTAAATATTTCCCACATTTGGCTTTTATTTTTCTTTCTTTGCCTTTTTATTCTCTTCTATTCCATTTTAAATGAATTCAAGCATTTTGGGTTGTTTCTCAATTTATGTCCTTTCCGAGGTAACAATAATTTCGGTGTTAACACCTAGTTTTATCGTTCATAAATATGTATAAACATGATTTTGAGTTCATTTAGTTAAAAATTTTTAAAAATTTTACTAAAAGTGGGTAGTCAGTATATAAGACTAGGGTTGTTCTTTATTATCAGAGAGTACTAGATTCTAATACAAATACTGCGTTACTAGTAAAGTTTAACGGTGGCTATTAAACCAAGTGTATAAGTCAAATCTTTAAAACCGAAAGAATTTAATCCCTTCCCACACTTAAGATCTTGCAATGCCCTCATTTGCAAGAAATCGGTAACAATTTAAATTATTGAGGGTGATTAGCGTAGAAAAATGATTAAGATTTACCAAAGTTCCAAAATATATTGTTCTTTGTTGAATGATAAATGGTGCACATCATTTGGTCAAACATCCTGCAGTTGTTATATCACATTTGTTTTTCGTCTTGTCGTCAAAATTAATAGCTTTTGCTGAACTTAATGCCAGTCTTTGAAAGTGCGCTGTTTTACCCTGTTTTGTACATAAGATAAACTACAAATATATATATATATATATATATATATATATATATATATATATATATATATATATATATATATATATATATATATATATATATATATATATATATATATATATATGATGACCCGGGAATTTCCGACCAAATTTAAACTTGAATCTTAATTGATTTCGATACGATAAGCAAAGTCTGTTAGACCGAGTCTCAAAATTTTTGAACTATTATCTGGAATCATTTAACTTGTGACTATTCCGAACGATTCACGAACCATTGTGTAAATTTAAAATGAATCTATATATACATATATACGATTTCTATGAATAATTATTATTATATGTATATTATAATATACAGATAATTCATAAACAATAAATATTTAATAAAGGTTGTCATATTATATATAATATTATGTAATAGATAATATATAATACAAGTTAAAAATATAATTATTGTAATTTTTTTATCATTAAAATAGATATTAATAATAATAATAATATCATGATTATGAGTATTATTATTTTATATAGATATAAAAATCTAATACATGTGAATTGTTATATTAATGCTAATATTATCATTATTAGAAAATAATACAATTTATTATTATTATCATTAATAAGTAATAGTAAATACAAAATAATATATATAAAATGTATAATCAATATATGTTATTATATAGTATTACAAAGTAAATTCAAATTCAAATTTGAATATAGTTGTTATACTAATACCATTAACAATACTTTAATTATAAAAGATAATATTAATATTTGTACTATTAATATTGGTATTGTTAATATAAAATATACATGTATGAAGATGTAAGACTCGATATATACAGGTATTGTTAGTATTATTGATATTATTATCATTATTATTATTAAGATTATTTTTTTGACTAGTAATATTATTATTATTTCTATTATTATGAATATGAGTATTTTTATCCATTTCTAAAATACTAATAATATTATTATTATTAATACATTTATATTACTAATTATTAACATAAATTATAAATAAAACGTTATAGTATAATAATTCTGTTCCAATCAATTGTTGTTTTATCTGTATGTTTTTAGTCCATTTCTTTGATTCACTTGTCCACCCAAGAATCTAATATTCCCAAGATATTAACAAAAATCCGTTCCTATCACTCTCAACTTATATATTTTTTTTTTGTTTATTCATGTCTGTCTGAAGACTTGACAGATTCTCTCATTTTTTATATATATACGAAATCAAGCATTTGGAGTTTGTCATTAAACCATACTATATATTCCAATAACCTTACCAATCACACATCATCAAATAATTTCAATTAATTGAAGAAACTATCAGGAAAGTCCTATAGTTCCCTGCTCGTGACCTGTGATATGCTTTTGCTCGAATTCGAATGGATTTTTAAAAATCAAAAATACAATTGTCTTAGGAATCATCCATTTAATCTCTCTGTAAATTCTCAACTCTTAATTCCTTAAATTGAGTAAGAATTTCGAAGTCAAAGCTTTTGGGTTTAAAAGTCAAATTTTGTTCTTTAATCAAATTCGTGTTATACGTTTCGATTCAAGTTGAATTGATGATTTCTGTAGTTTCTATAAACAAATTACAAACTGTTTTGTATTATATATTTTCGCTATAGTGCAGTAAAACTCGAAATCCATTTTTTTTATTATACGACGAGCAGCAGCAGTATTATTGAATTATTAATATATTTTTTTTTCAAGTCAATTAATCACAAGTAGATAGTTATGTGTAGGATATTATATATATAAAACGAGTTTGTATTTATTTTTAGGGGTTAATGGATTGTGGTTCGGTTCTTAAAAATTCAATTGTAGAAGATGAAGAGGATGAGACAAATAAATGGGTTATATACATTTAGGTTCTGTAATATTTCAGAAAATGGGGCAACAGCCCAATGGATTAGAGTGTTAGTATGTATTCGGGAGGTCGCGGGTTCGAGGCTCGTTCAGGGCAAACCTTTTTATGACGACTTTTAAAGGGTATATACTTCTATTTTACTTTCTAATTATTATTATTATTAATTATTATTTATTGGTAATATTAATTATTAGTATTAATTTGGTTATTAGTGATATTGTTATTATTATTACAATTACAAGTATTAATTATCATTATTAACATTATTGCGATATTAGTTATAAAAATTGAATATTATTATTATTAGTGTTATTATAAGTATTATATTTATTAATTTTAGTATCATACTAAGCATTATTATTACTATAAGTATTATTAATGTTATTATCATTATTATCTTACCATTTTAGCACTACTATTAATACTATGATTATGATTAGGATTAATATTATTGTTATTATAAAAATAATACAAGATATTGATATTTTCACTAATATTAGTATTAAAAGCATTTTTGTAATTATTAGTACTAATATTAATATTATTAACATAAGTGTCATTTATATTTATATATTTTTTTTCCTTTACAATATCGTTATTATTATTATTAGTATTATCACTATCAAGAAAGTTATTATTATTAGTAAATCAATATTTTTAAAACTATCATTTTTGTTACGAATAAATATTTTGACCTAACAAATATATTAGAATTGTATTAATAGTTTATATACCTATATATAACACAGGCTAACACTATTTACATAAATACTTATATACAACAAATCAATAAATTTTAGATATTATACTAACTGTATATATATATATATATATGAATATATATATATATATATATATATATATATATATATATATATATATATATATATATATATATATATATATATATTAATATGATTACATATATATAGATATCAATCATTTTAAATATATATACAACACAAATATATATATAATTATATAAGTAATAATCGTTTTTAAATGTATATACAAATAAAATAAATAATATATAAAGTTATAATAAATGAAATTGTTCGATTACTATTATATGTATTAATGAATATACAAATGCTATAGGTTCGTGAATCCGAGGACAACCCTGCATTGTTCAATATAGTCATATGTATTTTTTACTACAAAATACATTAGGTGAGTTTCATTTTCCCTTTTTACTCTTCATATTTTTGGGCTGAGAATACATGCGCAATTTTTATAAATGTTTTTACGAAATAGACGCAAGTAATCAAAACTACATTATATGGTTGAATGATCGAAATCGAATATGCCCCTTTTTATTAAGTCTGGTAATCTAAGAATTAGGGAACATACACTCTAATTGACGCGAACTCTAAAGATAGATCTATCGGGCCCAACAAGCCCCATCCAAGGTACCGGATGCTTTAGTACTTCGAAATTTATATCATGTCCGAAGGAGGATCCCGGAATGATGGGGATATTCTTATATACATATTGTGAATGTCGGTTACCAGGTGTTCAATCCATATGAATGATTATTTTGTCTCTATGTATGGGACGTATGTTTATGAGAAATGGAAATATGAAATCTTGTGGTCTATTAAAGTTATGAAATGATTATTTATGATAAACTAATGAACTCACCAACCTTTTGGTTGACACTTGAAAGCATGTTTATTCTCAGGTATGAAAGAAATCTTCCGCTGTGCATTAGCTCATATTAGAGACATTACTTGGAGTCATTCATAGCATATTTCAAAAGACGTTGCATTCGAGTCATTGAATTCATCAAGATTATTGTTAAGTCGTTGATAGTCTGATATATTATGAAATGTGATGCATGCCTGTCAACTTTCGATGTTGTCTTTCAAAACGAATGCAAAGTTTGTAAAATGTATCATATAGAGGTCAAGTACCTCGCGATGTAATCAACTGTTGTGAATCGTTTATAATCGATATGGACTTCGTCTGGATGGATTAGGATGGGTCATGAAATTTGGTATCAGAGCGGAGGTCTTAGCGAACCAGGTCTTGAATTATTGTGTCTAACTGATAGTCGTTAGGATGTATTAGTGAGTCTGGACTTCGACTGTGTCTGCGTATCAAAAGTTTTGCTTATCATTTCGTGTCAAAAAATTACTTGTTTATCATCCTTAAAGTCTAGACACGTCTTACTGCCGCTATTGCATAGATAGAGTATAGATAAATTCATATCTTAGCATATCGGTTGTTGTTACCTTTACCTGACAGCTTCCGTAGATTCCTACGTAACTTATGGGATTTTAGTATTATATATGCATATGTAAATGATGTATTGCAAGGTACTAATCTACATCCTATAATCTATTTCTTATTTAAAATTCTTCATCTAATTGTACGGGATGAATCCTTCAACCAGTTCGAGTTCCTCAGATTTCGATAGCTATTCCGATAGTTATTCCGACAGCTATTCCGACATGGAGTTTCACCTAAGCTCCGAAAGCAGTGTCACCAGAGTGAATCAACAATTCATCTGATGGGTTCGTAGTCGACTTAATCAATGAAGACGCGAAGAAGGAAATCCATTCCACCAACCGAATTCACCTCTTGACGATGACCCTGTAGCGCTTACCTGCGAACATGTTCGTAACACCATTTCACCCTCATTTCCCGAATATCTCGCCACGAATATATCATAACCCAGATTCTAAATCTTATTCATCCACTCGTTCCGACCGACAATCATCCCAGAGTAATCGAAGAAGTCAACAAGCTTTGCGCTCGAGTAATCAATTTGGAAAATATGGTGCAAAACTTACCAGCTTCAGCAACATCACCGACACCAACAGTACATCAGTAATAGCACCTGTATCATCAACAATCCTTGCCTCAATATCACATTTAGTACCACGAGTACAATCATCGTTCTACGTATCGTTCTACATCAAATACCTTCTTTCTTCATGGTGATTATGTAATCTCTAATGTTTTAGAGATTATGTATTCTAGTTATAACGGTAAATCAAATGAGATTAATATTATATTAACTCATTCAATCTATGATTACATCTGAAGAAAATATATATGAAAGTATATTTTCATAAAGATTGTAATTAAAAATTCTTTCGTACAAACTGTAATGGTGAAAATATTTTAACGGGTAGGTAATACCCTAGGAATATTCAGATTTCACGTTAATAAGTCACAATGTACATTCTTCGAATCTGATTCAACTGTTATTTACTATCCTACTTACATCCATCGATATACAAATCCGTTCACCACAGAATAACCATATTCATCCATTTTCATATTTGGATTTTGATTTATTAGAATCCAACAAGTGGCATAATGAAGAAAACATTTGACAAAATAAAATTTGTTAGAAACAAACAAATTAACTATGAGAAATTTTGTTAAGAATCCACGCTAACTGTTCCTAGCTAATTGTTCCTAGCTAACTGATTACATTTTATTTATCGCAATTTAATTATCGCAATTTACATTCTCGCAATTTTATTTATCATCATTTAATTTCTGTTATTTACTTTACGCACTTTATTTATCGTCATTTAAATTTCTGTTATTTATTTTTACGCACTTTAAATATCGGGACACGTATACAAGGTTTTGACATATCATATCGACACATCTATATATATTATTTGGAATCAACATAGACACTCTATATGCAGTAATGATCGAGTTCTCTATACATGGTTGAGGTTGATTCTCAAATAATATATATACTTTGAGTTGTGATCGAGTCTGAGACGTATACGGGTCACGATACGTATTAATTAATTCGAATATTATATATTAAACTATATATGAATTATTAGACTGTTACTGTGGACTATCGACTGTGGACTATCAAGATTGGACAATTTAAAATGAATTAAAATATTGATTATAACATATGAAACTAAACAACCCTTCAAGTTTGCCACTTGATTTCATTCTAAACTTCATTAGTATCTTAACGATTACAATCTGCGTTCAAACCTTTCATGATTCTTGAAAACACCTCAATCGATAGGATGAATCAACCGCACTTCATCTACGGAAGAAAAGATTTATGCATATAGTTATACACCTGAAAAATACTCTGAATCTGATTAAACATTCAATACATATCGGTGCTAGCTCCTTTGGCGTTGTTATTACCGAAAATAACTTTGCAATCCCTTTCCAAAGTAGCAAATTTTGTCACAGCTCCAACAAGTCAACTTCAACTTTTCATTCGAAGTAACCTTACTATAATCCTGATATATATACGATTACCCTTTTGATATCGGAGAATTCTTTTATATTCCACCATATTACCAACAGACGTACCAGCAACCTCGTTGCTTCTTGGTTTAGATCTCTCTAACAAATCATTATATTTATTCATTGAAACCCTATCATATACTCATCCGCATCTTGTAACGAGAACTGCCATACCCATTACCGGGAATCAGCAATCAGTACTTTGAAAACTCACATCATATCTACATCAACAGTTATATGTATGACATTTATCTCTTAGAATTATGATCTCTCATTCTGAAATTTTGAAAAGCACTCTGTCACAAATCAATACTATGAATGTTGAAAAAGTTGAATGAAGCAGCATAAACCATAGACAACCGTAAACGACCTTAATCATCGGAAGTTAGATGATAAAGAATAGTATGTTGGAAAAGCTCAGAAAAGTTAGAACTGGAAAACGGATTGAGCTAACCATAAAGGAAACCAAGGAGAAATACAAGTAACATACCCTAAATTCATAGAACCCAGATAAATCTAGATCTGTTGAAAATCTTTAGAGAATATCTTGCTCCGAAGTCATGTTAAAATCTTGCGGAAAATCTTTCTCCATCAACCATCGAACTTAGAAATTCCAAAATATCATCATCAATATCTTCGATATTTCTGAGGATATTTTCATAAATATTCTCGTCCGAAATTATATACCTCTTCGTGCTTCCTGTGTATCATTGTATTGGAAACACTCAATAGAAAATTAGTGTCGAAAAGTGGATTATGCGAAACTATGAAGGAAGCCGTGGACAAATCACAAAGAATAAGTTTGACTTCAAAGAATCCAAATGATTCTGTTTCTGATGAAATCTTTAGCGAATACCTTGCTTCTGAATCTAAACCTTTACGGATAAATCTTCTTCATCATCCATCGATATTAGAAATTCCAAGATATCATCGTATCTTTCATTATAAATATCCTTCATATTTCTGAAGATATTTTCATAACTATTCTTATCTGAAATCATTAATCTCTTCGTGCTATCAGTGTTACATCATATAGAAACTGTTAGTTTCTATAATCTGTAAACTTTCGAGCTTAAAATATGAATGTTATTGAAGTAATGTTGGGAACTGATGCATGAGTTAGTATAATATAATGACACTTGATCAACGTGATTATATTACAGTAAGTCATGCTGAGTTTCTAATGGGACGTGATGATTCACAGATCATAACATCATCATATGCCATATCACATAACTCTTTCATTCTACTTAACTCCTGAACAAATCAAGAAAATGTATTCTTGATGGTTCTATCTTCCGTGATGATTGATAAATTTGAAAATCAAATCGTGCTATCACGTTCCTTCCTGCTTTGAACATTATAATCATTCGAAACTCTATATCTAAAAATTCTGGACCATTATTCGCTTGACTTGAAGTCGGGAAGAGAAAACAAAACATAGAGCTTTAGAATATAAGGGAGAATATAAAGCCCGATAACAACACACAAATTACAAACCGTGTATATCAATGTTTATCGCAACATAAAGACACGGGAGAATTAAAAACATTATAATCCCGAGGGCAAAGTAGAAAAGCAGACTCCTCTGGTGGAAGTTGGAAAAGAAGAACGATCATAGCAATAGTTAGAATAAGAACAAAGATTAGAACTGGATTAAGCATTTTCATAAATCTTTTGAATTTGGAAATTGAGTATAGAAGTGGTGAAAATAAATGGAACGGAAAAGGTAAATTTATAAAGAAAATATCAGACGTAGTAATCGGGGCAGATCACCGTATTTAATTAAGGAGATCTTAATTTCCATAAATCCCGAACATTCAGATTTTATAGATCTCCAAGATTTTCTTTTAAATCCCTTGAATTCCGGAATTCAACTTTGACCACGTCAAAAGCTAGGATGCACCTTATTTTCTAAATTCATCCAAGACTAGTGAAAGGTTATGATGAAACTTATTTATCTCATATCACTATCTAGTGATAGCTTCATTTGTACGCTTCGAGTAATCGAATTGTTTTATCCATATTACTCAACGATGATAAAATTCTATTTATCAACTCATATTAGTCATGGAAACATATTTATTGTTAGCCATGACGACTTCACTCAAATTTCGGGACGAAATTTCTTTAACGGGTAGGTACTGTGATGACCTAAGAATTTCCGACCAAATTTAAACTTGAATCTTAATTGATTTCGATACGATAAGCAAAGTCTGTTAGACCGAGTCTCAAAATTTTTGAACTATTATCTGGAATCATTTAACTTGTGACTATTCCCGACGATTCACGAACCATTGTGTAAATTTAAAATGAATCTATATATACATATATACGATTTCTATGAATAATTATTATTATATGTATATTATAATATATAGATAATTCATAAACAATAAATATTTAATAGAGGTTGTCATATTATATATAATATTATGTAATAGATAATATATAATACAAGTTAAAAATATAATTATTGTAATTTTTTTTATCATTAAAATAGATATTAATAATAATAATAATATCATGATTATGAGTATTATTATTTTATATAGATATAAAAATCTAATACATGTGAATTGTTATATTAATGCTAATATTATCATTATTAGAAAATAATACAATTTATTATTATTATCATTAATAAGTAATAGTAAATACAAAACAATATATATAAAATGTATAATCAATATATGTTATTATATAGTATTACAAAGTAAATTCAAATTCAAATTTGAATATAGTTGTTATACTAATACCATTAACAATACTTTAATTATAAAAGATAATATTAATATTTGTACTATTAATATTGGTATTGTTAATATAAAATATACATGTATGAAGATGTAAGACTCGATATATACAGGTATTGTTAGTATTATTGATATTATTATCATTATTATTATTAAGATTATTTTTTTGACTAGTAATATTATTATTATTTCTATTATTATGATTATGAGTATTTTTATCTATTTCTAAAATACTAATAATATTATTATTATTATTAACACATTTATATTACTAATTATTAACATAAATTATAAATAAAACGTTATAGGATAATAATACTGTTCCAATCAATTGTTGTTTTATCTGTATGTTTTAGTCCATTTCTTTGATTCACTTGTCCACCCAAGAATCTAATATTCCCAAGATATTAACAAAAATCCGTTCCTATCACTCTCAACTTATATATATTTTTTTTGTTTATTCATGTATGTCTGAAGACTTGACAGATTCTCTCATTTTTTTTATATATACGAAATCAAGCATTTGGAGTTTGTCATTAAACCATACGATATATTCCAATAACCTTACCAATCACACATCATCAAATAATTTCAATTAATTGAAGAAACTATCAGGAAAGTCCTATAGTTCCCTGCTCGTGACCTGTGATATGCTTTTGCTCGAATTTGAATGGATTTTCAAAAATCAAAAATACAATTGTCTTAGGAATCATCCATTTAATCTCTCTGTAAATTCTCAACTCTTAATTCCTTAAATTGAGTAAGAATTTCGAAGTCAAAGCTTTTGGGTTTTAAAAGTCAAATTTTGTTCTTTAATCAAATTCGTGTTATACGTTTCGATTCAAGTTGAATTGATGATTTCTGTAGTTCCTATAAACAAATTACAAACTGTTTTGTATTATATATTTTCGCTATAGTGCAGAAAAACTCGAAATCCATTTTTTTTATTATACGACGAGCAGCAGCAGTATTATTGAATTATTAATATATTTTTTTTCAAGTCAATTAATCACAAGTAGATAGTTATGTGTTGGATATTATATATATAAAACGAGTTTGTATTTATTTTTAAGAGTTAATGGATTGTGGTTCGGTTCTTAAAAATTCAATTGTAGAAGATGAAGAGGATGAGACAAATAAATGGGTTATATACATTTAGGTTCTGTAATATTTCAGAAAATGGGGCAACAGCCCAATGGATTAGAGTGTTAGTGTGTATTCGGGAGGTCGCGGGTTTGAGGCTCTTCAGGGCAAACCTTTTTATGACGACTTTTAAAGGGTATATACTTCTATTTTACTTTCTAATTATTATTATTATTAATTATTATTTATTGGTAATATTAATTATTAGTATTAATTTGGTTATTAGTGATATTGTTATTATTATTACAATTACAAGTATTAATTATCATTATTAACATTATTGCGATATTAGTTATAAAAATTGAATATTATTATTATTAGTGTTATTATAAGTATTATATTTATTAATATTAGTATCATACTAAGCATTATTATTACTATAAGTATTATTAATGTTATTATCATTATTAGCTTACCATTTTAGCACTACTATTTATACTATGATTATGATTAGGATTAATATTATTGTTATTATAAAAATAATACAAGATATTGATATTTTCACTAATATTAGTATTAAAAGCATTTTTGTAATTATTATTACTAATATTAATATTATTAACATAAGTGTCATTTATATTTATATATTTTTTTTCCTTTACAATATCGTTATTATTATTAGTATTATCACTATCAAGAAAGTTATTATTATTAGTAAATCAATATTTTTAAAACTATCATTTTTTTACGAATAAATATTTTGACCTAACAAATATATTAGAATTGTATTAATAGTTTATATATCTATATATAACACAGGCTAACACTATTTACATAAATACTTATATACAACAAATCAATAAATTTTAGATATTATACTAACTGTATATATATATATATATATATATATATATATATATATATATATATGAATATTTATATATAAATATATAGATATATTAATATGATTACATATATATAGATATCAATCATTTTAAATATATATACAACACAAATATATATATAATTATATAAGTAATAATCGTTTTTAAATGTATATACAAATAAAATAAATAATATATAAAGTTATAATAAATGAAATTGTTCGATTACTATTATATGTATTAATGAATATACAAATGCTATAGGTTCGTGAATCCGAGGACAACCCTGCATTGTTCAATATAGTCATATGTATTTTTTACTACAAAATACATTAGGTGAGTTTCATTTTCCCTTTTTACTCTTCATATTTTTGGGCTGAGAATACATGCGCAATTTTTATAAATGTTTTTACGAAATAGACGCAAGTAATCAAAACTACATTATATGGTTGAATGATCGAAATCGAATATGTCCCTTTTTATTAAGTCTGGTAATCTAAGAATTAGGAAACATACACTCTAATTGACGCGAACTCTAAAGATAGATCTATCGGGCCCCAACAAGCCCCATCCAAGGTATCGGATGCTTTAGTACTTCGAAATTTATATCATGTCCGAAGGAGGATCCCGGAATGATGGGGATATTCTTATATACATATTGTGAATGTCGGTTACCAGGTGTTCAATCCATATGAATGATTATTTTGTCTCTATGTATGGGACGTATGTTTATGAGAAATGGAAATATGAAATCTTGTGGTCTATTAAAGTTATGAAATGATTATTTATGATAAACTAATGAACTCACCAACCTTTTGGTTGACACTTGAAAGCATGTTTATTCTCAGGTATGAAAGAAATCTTCCGCTATGCATTAGCTCATATTAGAGACATTACTTGGAGTCATTCATAGCATATTTCAAAAGATGTTGCATTCGAGTCATTGAATTCATCAAGATTATTGTTAAGTCGTTGATAGTCTGATATATTATGAAATGTGATGCATGCCTGTCAACTTTCGATGTTGTCTTTCAAAACGAATGCAAAGTTTGTAAAATGTATCATATAGAGGTCAAGTACCTCGCGATGTAATCAACTGTTGTGAATCGTTTATAATCAATATGGACTTCGTCCGGATGGATTAGGACGGGTCATGAAAATATATATATATATATATATATATATATATATATATATATATATATATATATATATATATATATATATATATATATATATATATATATATATATATATATATATATATATATATATATTTGAAGTTGAGTATATCACCCCACGTTCAAAAATTTATAAAATCTAATATTTAAAACGTTAGAAAACTATAAAAACTATTACAATACCGAAATAAGTATTAAAAGTAGTAACATTACAAATAATAAAATAAATAAGACTAAGGTTGATTCTGATTGTACCAGAAGGGGTTCCAAGGTTCGTGGTATATGTTTTGATACACTTGGAATGGGTCATATGTAGGAAAAGGTGGTTGTGTATCGTTGGTCCATGGAGGAAAATAGGCCGGTTCAGTAGGAATGTAGTTCCTACCTTGGGAGGCTAAATAGGCTTTGATATATTCTTGATGATATTGCCAAGCCTGAAACTCACGTTGCATAGCCTGATTGTATGCACTTTGGGCCATTATTCTTTCTATATCTATCATTTGGTCTCCTCCACCCCCATTACCTTGCTCCTGAGCTCGTTCTACCTGTGGATGCGCGCCATCATATGGTACTACAGCGTTATGTCGTTTCTTTAAAACCTTTGCACCATGATACACGTTTAAATCAATTCTATCACAGGGTTCTGGTTCTGCAACTAATAATCCCCCCTGACTTCTATCCACATTGAGATGCTCAGCAATTAAAGTAATAAAAATTCCACCTCCTATTATACTATTATTTCGCATACCCCTTACCATTAACGATAAGTAATAACCCATACAATAAGGTATGTTCACAAAGCTCTGTGGGTCTCCAATACACATGAGGTAAAATAGATCATTTTCATTTAACTTCTCTTTATTCCTACCTCGTTGTGTAATTGAGTTTGCTAAGAACCTATGAATCACTCTTAGCTCAGCTCTATCAATATCGGTATAAGAGTAAAATCCCCCACGGAATCGATTATGCCTAGACATTCTACTCCATATTTCATTTGCATCAAAATATCATCAACCCTTCTACCATTAAGTATTAACCTATGACAATCAGTAGATTCTAGTTCCTCGGGTGTATATATACATAAAGCTTGAGCCATATCTAATAGAGACATATGGCGCATCACACCTCCTAATAAAAATCTAATAAAACTCTGATCAGTTAAGCTAGCTACCTGATCATTTATTTCAATAGTACATAATAATTCCACACACCATTCCTTATATACGGGCCTACGTATATTGAATAAATGTTCCCAATCGTTAAAAGTAGAATTACCATACCTTTGGAAAAGTAATTCCCTGATTGGTTCGGCCAATCCCACTGTCAGTAACGGTTCCCACTCTATCACCCTGGGTACTTCAACATTCTTAGACTGAAGAATGTGTAAGTTCCTCTGATATTTTGGATAATCTATCAAATGTCTGTCAAATCTTAAATTAGGGTGTAAATCTGCCACTTGTATATTTGAATATGAAATGAATTCATGCGGTAGATTTTGTCTGTATTGGTCGTTAATCTCCTGTTCGTCTGCATTCTCAGGAGAAGCATTGTGAGCCTGGGACGCGGATGAAGATTCACCCATTTCAGTCTGCAAAACACATTAAACATAATTTTTGTGCATCCAAATATGCATTAGTGTTAGCAAAATCATAGATTGAAACAATCATAATGACATGTTTAATTCAAATTAAACTTTATACGCATTTTCATAATATTAACAATTCTACACTTTTTCAAATAAGCATATATGAAAATGTATACAATGTTCCTTAACATTTACCTTCTAAAACATGTCAAAAATAATCATTATAGCAATTAAACGAGTTCCAATTGGCATTAGTATCAATTAAATCAAGTTCATGCATTTTTGACTTAAAAAGTCAACAATCTTGCTCAAAAATCATGTTTAGGATCAAAGTTTGAATCATTTAGCAACCTAAACATGTTATATTACTTAATTAAGCATGAACTAACAACAAAATTCGGCCATAACCCGTTTATATCAAAAAGCCCCAATTTTGCTCAAGAACACAAACCCTAGATTGTTAAAAATTTGAAGTTTAAGGCTTCTAATCATGTTAAATAGCATTAATCTAGGTTATACATGCATAATATACAAATAATTTAAGCACAATTAAGCTAGAATTCATCAAAATCAAATTAGGTTAAAATATGCTCAAGATCACTTAAAATCCGAATTAAAGAGTGTTTATGTGTAGAAATTACCGATCTTCTTGAAAAACTTCTTGGTAGGATTCTTCTCAACATGATTTTAGCAAGAAATTTGATGATTATCGGTGAAAAATTACGAATTTGAGAGTGTTTGTGTGTGTATTTTCGCAGAAAAATGTGATTGTGGTGTATTATTTGTCTGCTGCTCGACCAGTTATCCTGGTCTGGGATTTTGATTCTCCGCGACTGCGGTGCTGTTTACCCCTCTAAGCTCCGCGACTGCGGTGCTTTTTTTTATTAAACCTTTTACTTGTAAAATAATTAATTAATTAATTAATTTAAAATTTTGTTTCTTTTTAGATTGAGGACGTTTCGGTACGTTCACCTAGTTCGTCCCTCTACAAAATTTTAAAATTTGTCATTTCAGATGCATTGTTTTAAAAGCAAAGATTTTTAAGTTTTTTTAATATTTTTGGCATACTTTAAATCACTAAGATTAAAAATAATGATAACAAAATTTCTTGTCCCGCCCTCGGGTAAAGCAATTTCGGTTCAACGACCTAGTCTTCAACTCACAATGAATTTTAGAAATCCAATTTTTAACTTAATGAAGTAAAGTAAATTTTTGTTTTTAAATTCACACCAAACTTAAATTTAAAATGCATAAAATTTCATATAAATATTATTAGTATTTATATATAGTAATTTTACAAACTTTCATTTAAAATATTATAATTATATATTAATTTAGAAAACAATAAAAATCTTTTTGGTCTTTTATCCCACTTTAATCAATCAAATATTAACAAAAATATACGTCCCTCTTTTGGGTAAAGTAATTTTGGCTATATTACCTAGTTTTACTCATGACGAATTTCTGAAATATTTTGAATTGATTGATTAAAGATATTTATACATTATGAATAAACGGTAAATTTCGCAGTGATGAATTAAATTTTTGTATGATATCAATAATTTCGATTTATTATACCTAATTTTATTGAATATCAATTTAATACTTTATAGCGAACGATTCAGCGTTTATTATCAAAAGGTTAAAAGTAATAAATAAAAATAAAAACTGTACATACTTACCTATGAGATAAAATTCTCAGAGACTTGCTTTAGTCGACTCATAGGAGAGTCATTCGATTTGATTTTCCATTGCTACATAAGCGTAACCTCAATTTTTCATTAATTTTTCTTCTAAACATATGAACGGTCCTTCTCTGCATAAAGTAACGAACTCGGTATTGGAATGTATTTGAGTGTTCGAACAGTTCCCTTCTTGTGACCATTTTCCGCATTTATGACATCTTTCAAGGTGGCGTGTTCTTCTTTTTGCTGCGGATTTTGATTTTTCTTTACCAAAATGTATCTTATGATGATCTTTCCTGAGTTCTTTCCTTACTTTGTCCATTTTTTCTCTTATGAATAATACCAGTTCACTCGGGAAAGTGTTATTATTACGTTTAGTAATCATAGTGTGTAGTAGTAGACCATGGTTCAGATCAAAGGAATTCTTCATCTCGTAAAACCTAAAAGAAATAAAAATTCAGAATGGAGGGAGAAGACTAATTCTTTAGGGTCTACTAGGGAATGACCATTCGGATTCCATTCTCGAGAACTACACGAAAATAGAAAATCTAACCCTAGACAACATTATATTATCCTTTAAAACATTTGAATCTCCCCACACTTAGTTAGCTGTGGTATCGAAATTGTGATTAACTTCATTATTAACTTCAATTGGAACATCAACAACTTGCATATCTCTGACTTTTGCTTCAAGCCATTTGTTGATTTCCTATGTAACATTCACAAATTAATTAACATCGCCTTTTCTTTAGGCGACAAATTGGATACTAACCTGTTACATAACTTAAAGTTCCCCTTAATCTTAGCATCTTGAATCCGTTTATAAAGTTTCTTCATTGAACTGTTAAAAACGGGTCCATCTAATTTTGTATCAACAACGGGGTTCTTCGTTATCAAGTCATCATTGGGTGTTGCTTCATCTTCCCCACATTTAGGTGTTTTTATTGGTTCAACAGTTTTGGTTGGTGAAGATTGAAACTTTCGATTCATAAAGGTGACCGATTTGTCACCATGCCTAAGTGTCATTCTACCTTCTCTTACATCAAAGAATGCTTCGGTGGTTGCTAAAAATGGGCGACCTAAAATTAGAGGAATATCAAGGTCTTCCTTCATATTGATAACTATGAAATTTGCAACAAAGGTCAAACTTCCCACTTTAACAAGTAAATTATTGACTATTCCAACTGGGTGTTTAATGGTTTGATCAAATAATTGAACACCTATTTTGGTAGGTCTTAATTTACCCACACCTAATCTTTTGTATAAAGAAAGAGGCATAACATTCGCACTTGCTCCTAAATCTGCGAGCCCATTATACATAGCACCATCATTAAGCAAGCAAGAAATGATAAATTCACCTGGGTCTCCTACTTTAGTAAGTAGAGTTGGTTTGTTAACCTTTTTCGGGTGATCTTTTCTTGGTTCTTTTACTTCTACTTGAACTTCTTGTTCATATTTTTCTTCGTTTCTTGGAATGGGAGGTTTATATAGAAATTCTTCTTCATCACTCCAATGGCAACAACTCGTGCATCGTTAGTTGGGAGAGCTTGTGCTTCCGCCCATTTAGATACATAATCAATGGCAACGATAATGTATAGATTATTTTGAGATTTTGGAAATGGACCCATAAAGTCAATACCCCAAACATCGAATACTTCACATACTTGAATGACATTTTGTGGCATTTCATCACGTTGACTTATTTTTCCGGCCCTTTGACAAGCATCACAGGATTTACAAAGAAGGTGTGCGTCTTTGAAAATTGTAGGCCAATAGAATCCAGCATCGTAGACTTTTCTTGCTGTGAGTTGAGGCCCATAATGCCCTCCTGTTGGTCCTGTGTGACAATGGTTTAAGATTTGGCTAGCTTCATCTCCGAATACGCATCGGCGTATTATTCCATCGGGACAACTTTTAAACAAATGTGGATCTTTCCAAAAATAGTGTTTTATATCACTAAAGAATTTCTTTCGTTTTTGGTACGACAACCCTTTTTCAAGGAATCCACATACTAAATAGTTTGCAAAGTCTGCAAACCATAAAATTTCATTATAATCGATCTTCAAAAGATATTCATCAGGAAAGTTATCTTGGATGGCCGATTCATTTAGAACTTCTAATTCAGGATTTTTGAGGCGAGAAAGATGATCAGCGGCGAGATTTTCTGCTCCCTTTTTGTCTCGGATTTCAATATCGAACTCTTGTAAGAGTAAGATCCAACGAATTAATTGTGGTTTAGCATCTTGTTTTGAAAACAAGTATCTAAGAGCAGAAAGATCAATATAGACCACCGTTTTAGCTAGAACGAGATATGAACGAAATTTGTCAAAAGCAAAGACAATAGCAAGGAGTTCTTTTTCAGTAGTTGTGTAATTCGTTTGTGCTCATTGCAACGTCTTACTAGCGTAATAAATAGGTTGAAATCGTTTTTCAATCCTTTGCCCTAAAACGACTCCCATTGCAAAATCACTTGCATCGCACATGAGTTCAAATGGTAGATTCCAATTTGGAGTTATCATGATCGGCACATTAGTGAGTTTTTCTTTAAGAATATTAAAAGATTTGATGCATTCATCTGAAAAGATAAATGGAGCATCCTTTTCAAGGAGTTTATTCATAGGAGTGGCAATTTTAGAAAAATCTTTTATGAAATGTCGGTAAAAACCGGCATGCCCTAGAAAACTCCTAACTCCTATAACATTTGTGAGATGTTGAAGCTTAGCAATTACATCTACTTTAGCTCTATCCACTTCAATTCCTTCCTTTAAAATTTTATGACATTTCTCCCAATTAAGTACTAGATTTGATTGCTCGCATCTAATAAGCATTCATTCAAGATTAACTAGACATGTTTCAAAAGTATCCCCGAAGACTGAAAAGTCATCCATGAAAACTTCCATGCATTCTTCTATCATGTCGTGAAAAATCGCCATCATGCACCTTTGAAAGGTTGCAGGGGCGTTGCATAGTCCAAATGGCATGCGTTTGTAAGCAAAAGTACCATAAGGGCACGTGAACGTGGTTTTCTCTTGGTCTTCGGGTGCGATTAGAATTTGAAAGTATCCGGAAAAATAGTCAAGAAAACAATAGTAACTGTTCCCAGCTAACCTTTCCAACATTTGATCAATGAAAGGTAAGGGAAAGTGATCTTTTCTGGTGGCGTCATTTAGTTTTCTATAATCAATACCAACACGCCATCCTGTTACAGTCCTGGTGGGAATAAGCTCATATTTTTCATTTGTGATGACAGTTATGCCACCCTTCTTAGGCACGCACTGAACTGGGCTTACCCATGGACTATCAGAGATTGGATAAATTAAACCTGCATCGAGCAGTTTAATAATTTATTTCTTAACAACATCTTGCATATTAGGATTTAGACTTCGTTGGCGTTGCACATAGGTTTTATGATTTTCTTCCATAAGGATTTTATGTGTGCAATACGAAGAACTTATTCCTTTAATGTCATGAATCTTCCATGCAATAGCTGGTTTATGAGCTTTTAGCACAGAAATGAGTTGAGATTTTTCATTTTCCGTAAGAGAAGACGAGATTATTACAGGTAATTCAGGTTCACCATGTAAATAAGCGTATTCCAAATGGTTTGGAAGTGGCTTTAACTCTAATATCGGTGGTTCTTCTATCGATGATTTGTATCGATATCTGTCTTCCTCTTTTAGCGTTTGAAGTTCTTCTATTGTTGGTTCGTATTCATTAGCCATGAGTGCGGCTAACATTTCAGCTTCGTTAATTGATTCAGTTCCTTCTCCTAAAGAACATTCTCCCGTTCCTTGTAATTCTAGAAATTCTTGTAATAATTCTGCATGTGAATCTATAGTTTGAATATAATAACATGTATCATCTGCAGATTGCGGTTGTTGCATGGCTCTATCAACAGAAAAGGTAACACTCTCGTCCTCTATACTTAGGGTCAGTTTCTTACCAAACACGTCTATTATTGCTTTAGTCGTGTTTAAGAATGGTCTTCCTAATATAAGAGGAACTCGAGAATCTTCTTCCATATCCAGAATAACAAAGTCTACTGGAAATACTAAAGTACCAACTTTAACTAGCATATTCTCCATTATCCCTCTAGGATATTTTACTGATCGATCGGCTAGTTGTATGCTTATTCGTGTTGGTTTCAATTCTCCGAGGTCTAGTTTAGCGTATAGTGAATACGGCATTAAATTTATATTAGCACCTAAGTCTGCCAATGCTTCTATTGAACTAAGACTACCCAGAAAACATGGAATTGTGAAACTTTCTGGATCTGATAATTTTTCTGGTATCTTATTCAACAGCACTGCAGAACAATTAGCATTCATTGTAACAGCCGAGAGTTCTTCCATTTTCTTTCTATTTGTGATTAGATCTTTCAGGAATTTAGCATATCTTGGCATTCCTGAAATCACATCAATGAAAGGAAGATTTACATTTATTTGTTTAAACATATCTAAGAATTTGGATTGCTCGGCTTCAAGTCTTTCTTTTCTCATTTTACTCGGGTAAGGAAGCTGTGGTTGGTATGGTTTAACATAAGGTTTAGCCTTAACTGTATTATCTTCATTAACCTTTTCAACTACCGGTTCTTTTTCCTTATCTTGCTTAGATTGTGGTGCTTGTGGAGTAGGAATAGAGTCACCAGAAATTATAGGTATTTCAGGTGGTTTGAGTGTAATACCACTTCTTGTGGTAATGGATTTAGCTGTTTCATTTTGGGAGTTAGCATTTGTATCGCTAGGTAGACTCCCTGTTTTTTTTTCTCCAATTAACCTTGCTAGGTTGCTCATTTCTTGTTTCAGATTTTGGATGGAAGCTTGTTGATTTCTAAATGCTTGAGCATTTTGTTCATTAGTTTGTTTCTGAGATGAGAAAAACTGCGTTTGAGATTCAACTAGCTTCGACATCATATCTTGTAAATTTGGCTTTTTATCATTAGTTTGTGGTGGTTTATTTGGAAAAATAGGTCTTTGCTGGTTGTAAGTATTGTTAGATACTTGATGATTGCTAGGACCTTGTTGGTTGTTGTATGGAACATTTCGGTTATAATTCTGATTTTGATTGTAGTTTGGTCTTGGCGGTTGATAATTATTTTGATAATTATTTCCAGGCCTTTGGTTTATATATGAAACATTCTCTCTTTGTTCCATTATTTGTTCAATACTGAGACAATCTTTTGTCAAATGTGATCCTCCACACTGCTCACAACTAATTCGTATTGCATGAATATCTTTAGTCATCTTTTCCATTCGTCTCTCGAAAGCATCTAACTTTACAGAAATGGAATCAAAGTCATGGCTAGAATCAGCTCTAGCCGCTTTAGATGATCTAACGATGTTTTTTTCTTGGTGCCACTCATGTGAGTGGGAGGCTGTGTTATCAATAATTTTGTAAGCTTCAGTTGCGGTTTTTTTCATAATGGAACCACCAGCTGCTATGTCGATGTCTTTTCGTATAGTAATGTCGCATCCTTGGTAGAATATTTGTACTATTTGATAAGTGTCTAAACCGTGTTGAGGACATCCTCTCAACAACTTTCCGAATCTTGTCCACGCTTCATATAGAGTTTCATTTGGTTTTTGCGCGAACGTAACAATTTCTCCTTGAAGTCTCACGGCTTTAGATGCCGGAAAGAATCTTTTAAGAAATTTCTCAACTAAAACATCCCATGTATCAATCGCCCCTTCAGGTAACGATTCTAACCAATCTTTGGCTTCTACCTTTAAAGTCCAGGGAAATAACATGAGATAGATCTGTTCATCCTTAACTTCTCTAATTTTGAATAGAGTACAAATCCTATTAAAGGTTCGAAGATGTTCGTTTGGATCTTCTTTTGGCGTACCACTAAATTGGCATTGATTAGTTACCATGTGTAGGATTTGTCCATTGATTTCATAATCTGGCGCATTAATGTCTGGTTGAGTAATGGCGTGACCTTGGCCAGTGCGTGTGGCTCTCATTCGATCTTCCATACTTAGAGGTTCTTGATTTTCCATGATTGAATTTGTTGAATCTGAATCACTAGAGGATTCTGATTTAATGGTTTCTTCCTCGACAATCTCTGGATGAATGATTTGCGGTTCAGGAGGAATGATTAGTGGTTCAGGATCTCTGAATTGTCCTTGAATATCCTCCGGGTTCTCAATTGTGAGGTCGGGTTGAAAAAATGGATTATCGGAAATTTGAATTGGAGTACTTGGTCGACTAGATGATGATTCTAAAGAAAAATCAATGGCGACAATATTGGCTAAATGTCTTGATCGAGTTACAGGTGGTGAACGTATGAAAGGTGGTTAACGTTTTGCTCGGTGCATTCACTGAATATCCTATTAGTTATAAAAATAAAAATTATATAAGTTATCAAATTAATAGACTTTTCTGATTTTGCCTACGTTTCGAATAGCCAATAGATGCAGCAGGTAGCCAGGACCCTTTAAATCGGAAGCCCACAACTCGCACTAACAAATCCAACTATTACTACGAACCAGAAAATTTTAGATGTCTATCAATTTAACCGCTTAAAATAATTTTTTTTTTTTGACGAGATTTAAAGAAAAAAAGAAAATTCTATGTCCTAAAAACTAGAGCGTAGAAACGAGAAAGAAAAAGGGCGTCGAAAAACAAACGTCGAAAAATAAAAAGTCGAAAAACAATAATAAGAAAGTAGAGCGTCGGAACTTAAAAGTCTAAAAACTAAATATAAAAAGTTGCGACTAAAGGTATTAAAGCTTAAAAGGAATTCTAAATCAAAAATGGCAATTACTTAAAAGGCACTAAAATCTATTAAATATTAAAGCGATAAGCGATATCGTAAAATTATAAAGCGCATAAATCTTAATCTAAAGAAAAAGTACTTAAGAGATTTTACGGCAAAGCCTAAGAATCTAGAAATATAAAATAACTACGGCAAAATACTAAGTTTAAAACTAATTACAATCGAAAAATTACAAATTACAAATAAACGATAAAAATACAAATTATAACTAAAATGATAAAAATACAAATTTTATAAAAATATTATTTTTATATTATATTTTATAAAAATATTAATCTTAATAATAATATTTAAACATAAAATTACAAATAAAACTAAAACTAAAAACAAATATATTAATTGTAAACTTAATTAGGGTATAATAATAATATTAATTAAAAATAAAACCCTAATTCCGTAATTAATGAAGTCTAATGTTCAGCCTGTCAGACGGCTCCACGACTGCGGATATTTACTGCCCAAAGAGCTCCGCGACTGCGGAGTAATGCAGTTCAGAATTGTGCAGGCTCAAAATTCGCAGGTTCAATTTTTTTATATATTTTTTTTATTTTTAATTTTCTGATTTTAATTTATAGAAAATAAAACTTATATTTTAAAAACTTAAATTAGAAATAAATTTATAAACTAAATATTAAAAATATAACTTGTATATATATATATATATATATATATATATATATATATATATATATATATATATATGTATATATATATATATACACATTTTTTCCCTATTTTATATATTTAAAACTTATATAAAAATATATTTTTACAAAAATAAATTAAAACTTAATAAAAATCTCTTTTTTTTATATAGCGTTTACCTTCGGCGTTGATGAGTCCCCGGCAGCGGCGCAAAAAACTTGATATTAAAGCGAAGGGGTACGTAATACTATTAATTTTTATTACGAAATACTATTAAATACTATACAATTTACACAAGTTTTATTATTTATTTATTGAATGGATATACCTAAACCTTGCTACAACACTTATAGGCAGTGTACCTAATCGTAGAGTAATGTAGTTTTTAGTAAGTCCAGTTTGTTTCACAGGGAGTTGGCTAAGTTTAACGCTATATTTTTAAACACATAAATATATATATATATATATATATATATATATATATATATATATATATATATATATATATATATATATATATATATAAGTAGTATTATTATTATTATAAAAGGGGGGTTTTACCGTTTAGTGACCGGTTTGTCGATTTTATGTCTTAAGTCACAATTAAAACCTAATGTAAAATATTAAATATAAATATAACTTAATTTAAAACGTCAAGTAAATGACCATAAATAAAAGTGCGATGAATAAAATTGCAGTAATTTAAAGTATGATAAATAAAATGACGGTAAATAAAAGTGCGATGATAAATAAAATGATGATAAAAGTACGATGAGATATAAATTAAAGGAATTATGCTTATTTAAACTTCCGTAATCATGATGTTTGACGTGTTGATTTTAATTTATTACCATGGGTTAATTGTCCTTTGTCCTGGATTATTCGATATGTCCATCTGGTTTTGTCCATAATAGTCCATCGGTCATAATTATAAAGTGCGAAAGTCTTCATCAAATTACCCTTATATCCGAAGTCAAATATTCCAACTAATTGGGGATTCAAACTGTAACAAGGTCTTAATACTTTGTTTAATGAATACACCAGGTTATCGACTCCGTGTAATCCAAGGTTTTAATACTTTGTTAATAATTAAACCAATTACCCTTGAATGTAATCCACCCCTGTTTTAATGAGTCCATTGACTATTAATCCATCCCCATGTCTGGTCAAATGAATAATTATTAGTATTTATAAATATCCCGCCCACCGTACCCAGTCAAGCGTATGTGGTTATATATAAACACGTCAAATTATAAATCTCTATATTAAATCAACGAGATATTATTTAATTAATATAAAGCCCATTAATAGCACATAGTCCAATTTCCACAAGTGTCGGTCTTTTGTCCAAACTCCAATTATGGTCCAAAGTCCAATAACCCCATCTTTATATTTAGTCCAACATCACGATTACTTTGGCTTAAATAAACATAATAATAACTTTGCTACGAGACATTAATTTAAAAAGGTTGAACATAACTTACAATGAGTATTAATCGTGTAGTGTTACACAGACAGAGTTTCGACTTACAAACCTTAAAACATTTGCTACAACAACCTTATTATTAATCTTAAATTAAAATTAAAATTATAAATATAAATATATAAATATAGATTAAGAGATTGAAGTAGAAAAAGGGGTACATTCATCGGCTGAATTCGTGGCCTTTTATAGGCCCATTTTTAACTGTAGAGCTCCGCGATCACGGTACATTTGTTCCCCACAGCTCTGCAGTCGCGGAGCTTTGGATTCCAGCTCACCAAATGAATTAAACGTGGGCTGCTGATAATTTTATAATATATATATATATATATATATATATATATATATATATATATATATATATATATATATTATATTCTTGTGCATAGTTGACTTGTATTTTTACCTCCGTTGAGTCGCACGTTGATAGTTGGTTCATGTCTCGATTCCGAATTTTTGAACGTCCTTTCGTACGATTTAATATCTTGTACTTTGCGTTTTGCGGCTTGTACTCTTATGATTTTTAAACGTTTCTCATCAATAAATTGAACCACTTGGATTGTACTTTGTACTTTTTAGTGTTTTGGTCATTTGCGTCTTCAAATCGTCGAATCTGTCTTTTGTCTTCACCTTTTATTATTTAAATGATAATTACTTGAAATTAGAACAATTGTAACTAAAAGCTTGTCTTCTTTGAAGGATAATGCTATGAAATATATGTTCGTTTTTAGCATTATCAACGGCACAAAGATTCCCCTTAGCTCGATAACGTTTAGTCATTGGTTTATGAACCGGTGAACGCGAATCTTAGATATGGATCCATAGGGTTTGACATCCCCACTCAGGCTAGTCGCGCTAGCATTCAATGTAGTGACCCGAACTTTTCCATGTTTATATATATTAATTGAGATTGATATTTACATGATTAAATGTTTCCAACATGTTAAGCAATCAAACTTGTTAAGACTTGATTAATTGAAATATGTTTCATATAGACAATTGACCACCCAAGTTGACCGGTGATTCACGAACGTTAAAACTTGTAAAAACCATATGATGACATATATATGGATATATATATATATATAGTTAACATGATACTATGATAAGTAAACATATCATTAAGTATATATTAACAATGAACTACATATGTAAAAACAAGACTACTAACTTAATGATTTTTAAACGAGACATATATGTAACGATTATCGTTGTAAAGACATTTAATGATATTCATACATGATAATATCATGATAATATAATAATTTAAAATCTCATTTGATATTATAAACATTGGGTTAACAACATTTAACAAGATCGTTAACCTAAAGGTTTCAAAACAACACTTACATGTAACGACTAACGATGACTTAACGACTCAGTTAAAATGTATATACATGTAGTGTTTTAATATGTATTTATACACTTTTGAAAGACTTCAATACACTTATCAAAATACTTCTACTTAACAAAAATGCTTACAATTACATCCTCGTTCAGTTTCATCAACAATTCTACTCGTATGCACCCGTATTCGTACTCGTACAATACACAGCTTTTAGATGTATGTACTATTGGTATATACACTCCAATGATCAGCTCTTAGCAGCCCATGTGAGTCACCTAACACATGTGGGAACCATCATTTGGCAACTAGCATGAAATATCTCATAAAATTACAAAAATATGAGTAATCATTCATGACTTATTTACATGAAAACAAAATTACATATCCTTTATATCTAATCCATACACCAACGACCAAAAACACCTACAAACACTTTCATTCTTCAATTTTCTTCATCTAATTGATCTCTCTCAAGTTCTATCTTCAAGTTCTAAGTGTTCTTCATAAATTCCAAAAGTTCTAGTTTCATAAAATCAAGAATACTTCCAAGATTGCAAGTTTACTTCCAAGTTTTCTAAATCCATTCCAAGTAATCATCCAAGATCAAGAAACCTTTGTTACTTACAGTAGGTTATCTTTCTAATATAAGGTAATAATCATATTCAAACTTTAATTCAATTTCTATAACTATAACAATCTTATTTCGAGTGGAAATCTTACTTGAAATTGTTTTCGTGTCATGATTCTGCTTCAAGAACTTCGAGCCATCCAAGGATCCGTTGAAGCTAGATCCATTTTTCTCTTTTCCAGTAGGTTTATCCAAGGAACTTAAGGTAGTAATGATGTTCATAACATCATTCAATTCATACATATAAAGCTATCTTATTCGAAGGTTTAAACTTGTAATCACTAGAACATAGTTTAGTTAATTCTAAACTTGTTCGCAAATAAAAGTTAATCCTTCTAACTTGACTTTTAAAATCAACTAAACACATGTTCTATATCTATATGATATGCTAACTTAATGATTTAAAACCTGGAAACACGAAAAACACCGTAAAACCGGATTTACGCCGTCGTAGTAACACCGCGGGCTGTTTTGGGTTAGTTAATTAAAAACTATGATAAACTTTGATTTAAAAGTTGTTATTCTGGGAAAATGATTTTTATTATGAACATGAAACTATATCCAAAAATTATGGTTAAACTCAAAGTGGAAGTATGTTTTCTAAAATGGTCATCTAGACGTCGTTCTTTCGACTGAAATGACTACCTTTACAAAAATGACTTGTAACTTATTTTTCCGACTATAAACCTATAATTTTTCTGTTTAGATTCATAAAATAGAGTTCAATATGAAACCATAGCAATTTGATTCACTCAAAACGGATTTAAAATGAAGAAGTTATGGGTAAAACAAGATTGGATAATTTTTCTCATTTTAGCTACGTGAAAATTGGTAACAAATCTATTCCAACCATAACTTAATCAACTTGTATTGTATATTATGTAATCTTGAGATACCATAGACACGTATACAATGTTTCGACCTATCATGTCGACACATCTATATATATTTCGGAACAACCATAGACACTCTATATGTGAATGTTGGAGTTAGCTATACAGGGTTGAGGTTGATTCCAAAATATATATAGTTTGAGTTGTGATCAATACTGAGATACGTATACACTGGGTCGTGGATTGATTCAAGATAATATTTATCGATTTATTTCTGTACATCTAACTGTGGACAAGACAGCTGACTTAATAAACTTAAAACATCAAAATATATTAAAAGTGTTGTAAATATATTTTGAACATACTTTGATATATATGTATATATTGTTATAGGTTAGTGAATCAACCAGTGGCCAAGTCTTACTTCCCGACGAAGTAAAAATCTGTGAAAGTGAGTTATAGTCCCACTTTTAAAATCTAATATTTTTGGGATGAGAATACATGCAGGTTTTATAAATGATTTACAAAATAGACACAAGTACGTGAAACTACATTCTATGGTTGAATTATCGGAATCGAATATGCCCCTTTTTATTAAGTCTGGTAATCTAAGAATTAGGGAACAGATACCCTAATTGACGCGAATCCTAAAGATAGATCTATTGGGCCTAACAAACCCCATCCAAAGTACCGGATGCTTTAGTACTTCGAAATTTATATCATATCCGAAGGGTGTCCCGGAATGATGGGGATATTCTTATATATATGCATCTTGTTAATGTCGGTTACCAGGTGTTCACCATATGAATGATTTTTATCTCTATGTATGGGATGTGTATTGAAATATGAAATCTTGTGGTCTATTGTTACGATTTGATATATATAGGTTAAACCTATAACTCACCAACATTTTTGTTGACGTTTAAAGCATGTTTATTCTCAGGTGAATACTAAGAGCTTCCGCTGTTGCATACTAAAATAAGGACAAGATTTGGAGTCCATGTTTGTATGATATTGTGTAAAAACTGCATTCAAGAAACGGATTTTGATGTAACATATTTGTATTGTAAACCATTATGTAATGGTCGTGTGTAAACATGATATTTTAGATTATCATTATTTGATAATCTACGTAAAGCTTTTTAAACCTTTATTTATGAAATAAAGGTTATGGTTTGTTTTAAAAATGAATGCAGTCTTTGAAAAACGTCTCATATAGAGGTCAAAACCTCGCAACGAAATCAATTAATATGGAACGTTTTTAATCAATAAGAACGGGACATTTCAGTTGGTATCCGAGCGTTGGTCTTAGAGAACCAGAATTTTGCATTAGTGTGTCTTATCAAGTTTGTTAGGATACATTAGTGAGTCTGGACTTCGACCGTGTTTACTTGAAAAATGAACAAATTTTGTTGGAAACTATATATTTTTAACATGTGAACATTATGTGATATATTAATCTCTTAACGCGTTTGATATTATGTGATAGATGTCTACCTCTAGAACAAGTCCCACTGACTCACCTAATAATAATGAAGAGTCAAATGTAAATTGGAATGATTTGTGGACTGATTCACAAGTTCCCGAAGAGGAACCGGAAGAAGAGTCGGAACCGGAAGAAGAATCAGAACCGGAAGAGGAGGAACCGGAGGAGGAAATAGAACCGGTGGGGGAAATAATAAAACGGTTAAGTAAAAGAAAATCCTCAACCAACCGACCAAGGTTAATTATGGTCAATGGTGTTTCCGCCAAGGAAGCAAAATATTGGGAGGATTACCAATTCTCCAATGAATCGGATTCCGACGAGAATTCCGATGATGTTATAGAAATTACCCCAACTGAATTTAAAAAGGCTAAAGAAAATAATAAGGGAAAGGGCATAAAAATAGAGAAATCTAATTCCAACCCCGATGAACTTTATATGTATCGTCAACCCCCGAAGCCCTTAAGTTGTAACAATGACCCGGGAACCTCTAAACCACCAGGTTTTTCTAAACCAATGTGGAAAACGATGGCTCGTATTAGGGGAACATCATATATCCCTAGAAACTTGGCAAAACGAACCAAAACCGAAGAAGAAGAAACAAGCGAGTCGGAATAAGATAGTTGTATTCGTGTGGTGTAATATATGTAATATAGTGTGCTTATGCTTTATGATATATGTAAAAATTGCTTGTATTAATAAGTATTTTTTTTATGAATCTAACTCTTGTCTATTTTACAGTATAAAAACACAAAATGGATAGACAACCCAATATTTTAAGAGACCTACCCGGAGACATGATTGATGAAATCTTGTCTAGAGTCGGTCAGAATTCTTCGGCACAACTATTTAAGGCGAGATCAGTTTGTAAGACATTCGAAGAACGTTCCAAGAATGCCTTGGTTTATAAAAGGCGTTCGTCCGAAAGATGGGGGATATCACATTGGGAAATCCATAAGTTACGATGTGTTTACTTTGACGCATATATTGCGGGGAACCCAAATGCTATTTTATGCAATGGGTTAAGAAATTATTTTGACTCAATATATCCGAATATTGGACTTCGTGATTTAGAAAAAGCGGCTAACATGCAACATAAAGAAGCATGTTATGCTTACGGATTAGTAATGTTCGCTTCTCACCAAAGTGAGAACAAGAACATCGGGCTACAACTATTAAACAAAACGTTCCCACAAGTGACGGAGTCGGTAATTGGGGTAAGAAATGAGGTTTTTAGATTGTTATGGGACTGTTGGACATTACGTAACCCTCGTCCCTTTGACGACGTTACAACTCGCTGTCTTATCAACGGCCATAACGGTTATGTTCCACAAGACCAAGGATGAGAAGTAGTCCTAGTAAAACCAGAATGCATGACTTGTTTCTGGACGTATGAATTACGTGTCTTTATTGCCTTTGCTGAACGACTTGTGTACTAGCTAGAATTATCTTCACAACTATCTTGTATCAAAGTTATTGTGTGCTATATTTCATGCTTTATGTAAAATAAGCGGTATTGTAAGTTTGTAAAATATTGTATAAAAGTTTGAACGCGAAATATTATTATAATCAGTTTTTCATATAGAAGTGTAGTAGTTGAATTGTTTATTAGCTACTAAGTATGAACTTAACGGGTAGGTACTACCCGAATTTAAACTTATAAAACGCTAATATGAAGAAAAAGCTTTTATAAATGAGTTCATATTATGCTACGAAATACTATTAACTACTCTTACTATTCTGTATGATTAACTTGTTCCATTTGACTATTTTGAAGGAAATGGCACTGACTACTCGACACACCGTGAATATGAATGAAGAGGAATTCCGTACTTTTCTAGCTTCAAACATAGCCGCAGTACAGGCTGCGCTACATACCAACAATAACCTTGGATCTAGCAGTACAGGAAATCGTGTAGGATGCACCTACAAAGAATTCACTGCCTGCAAACCTTTGGAATTTGATGGAACCGAAGGACCGATCGGATTGAAACGGTGGACCGAGAAGGTCGAATCGGTGTTTGCCATAAGTAAGTGTACTGAAGAGGACAAAGTGAAGTACGCTACGCATACCTTCACAGGTTCTGCGTTAACATGGTGGAATACCTATCTAGAGCAAGTGGGACAAGACGATGCGTACGCACTACCGTGGTCAGCATTCAAGCACTTGATGAACGAGAAGTACCGTCCCAGAACCGAGGTCAATAAGCTCAAGACAGAACTTAGAGGGTTACGAACCCAAGGATTTGATATTACCACGTACGAAAGACGATTCACAGAATTGTGCCTATTGTGTCTGCGAGCATTCGAAGATGAGGAAGAGAAGATCGACGCGTTTGTGAAAGGATTACCGGAAAGAATCCAAGAAGATATAAGTTCACACGAGCCCGCCTCCATACAACAGGCATGTAGAATGGCTCACAAACTAGTGAACCAGATTGAAGAAAGAATTAAAGAACAGACTGCTGAAGAGGCCAATGTGAAGCAAGTCAAAAGAAAGTGGGAGGAAAACGGTGATAAGAATCACCAATACAACAACAGCAATTACAACAATAATCGCAACAATTATCCCAACAATCGCAACATCAATCGCAACTACAACAAATGGCCCAACAACAACAACTACAACAATCATCCCAACAACAATAATAACCGCAACAACAACAACAACAACAATCAGAAGCAGCTATGCCAAAGGTGTGAAAAGTATCACTCGGGGTTCTGCACCAAATTTTGCAACAAGTGTAAAAGAAATGGTCATAGCGCGGTGAAGTGTGAGGTCTACGGACCAGGGGTTAATAGAACGAAAGGAACAAATGGTGTCAGAACGAGTAATGGCAGAGCAAGTAGTGTCGGAGCAAGTTATGCCAATGTAGTTTGTTATAAATGTGGAAAACCGGGCCACATTATTAGAAATTGCCCGAACCAGGAGAACACGAATGGACAAGGCCGCGGAAGAGTTTTCAATATTAATGCGGCAGAGGCACAGGAAGACCCGGAGCTTGTTACGGGTACGTTTCTTATTGACAATAAATCTGCTTACGTTTTATTTGATTCGGGTGCGGATAGAAGCTATATGAGTAGAGATTTTTGTGCTAAATTAAGTTGTCCATTGACGCCTTTGGATAGTAAATTTTTACTCGAATTAGCAAATGGTAAATTAATTTCAGCAGATAATATATGTCGGAATCGAGAAATTAAACTGGTTAGCGAAACATTTAAGATTGATTTGATACCAGTAGAGTTAGGGAGTTTTGATGTGATAATCGGTATGGACTGGTTGAAAGAAGTGAAAGCAGAGATCGTTTGTTACAAAAATGCAATTCGCATTATACGAGAAAAAGGAAAACCCTTAATGGTGTACGGAGAAAAGGGCAACACGAAGCCACATCTTATTAGTAATTTGAAGGCACAAAAACTAATAAGAAAAGGTTGCTATGCTGTTCTAGCACACGTCGAGAAAGTACAAACTGAAGAAAAGAGCATCAATGATGTTCCCATTGCAAAAGAATTTCCCAATGTATTTTCGAAAGAATTACCGGGATTACCCCCACATCGATCCGTTGAATTTCAAATAGATCTTGTACCAGGAGCTGCACCAATAGCTCGTGCTCCTTACAGACTCGCACCCAGCGAGATGAAAGAACTGCAAAGCCAACTGCAAGAACTATTAGAACGTTGTTTCATTCGACCAAGCACATCACCATGGGGAGCTCCTGTTTTGTTTGTCAAGAAGAAAGATGGTACATTCAGGTTGTGTATTGACTACCGAGAGTTGAACAAACTTACCATCAAGAACCGCTACCCACTACCGAGAATCGATGACTTATTTGATCAACTACAAGGCTCGTCTGTTTATTCAAAGATTGACTTACGTTCCGGGTATCATCAAATGCGGGTGAAAGAAGATGATATTCCAAAGACTGCTTTCAGAACACGTTACGGTCATTACGAGTTTATGGTCATGCCGTTTGGTTTAACTACTGCACCAGCTGTGTTCATGGACCTTATGAACCGAGTGTGTGGACCATACCTTGACAAGTTTGTCATTGTTTTCATTGATGACATACTTATTTACTCAAAGAATGACCAAGAACACGGTGAACATTTGAGAAAGGTGTTAGAAGTATTGAGGAAGGAAGAATTGTACGCTAAGTTTTCAAAGTGTGCATTTTGGTTGGAAGAAGTTCAATTCCTCGGTCACATAGTGAACAAAGAAGGTATCCAGGTGGACCCGGCAAAGATCGAAACCGTTGAAAAGTGGGAAACCCCAAAAACTCCGAAGCATATACGTCAATTTTTAGGATTGGCTGGTTACTACAGAAGATTCATCCAAGACTTTTCCAGAATAGCAAAACCCTTGACTGCATTAACGCATAAAGGGAAGAAATTTGAATGGAATGATGAACAAGAGAAAGCGTTTCAGTTATTGAAGAAAAAGCTAACTACGGCACCTATATTGTCATTACATGAAGGGAATGATGATTTTGTGATTTATTGTGACGCATCAAAGCAAGGTCTCGGTTGTGTATTAATGTAACGAACGAAGGTGATTGCTTATGCGTCTAGACAATTGAAGATTCACGAACAAAATTATACGACGCATGATTTGGAATTAGGCGCGGTTGTTTTTGCATTAAAGACTTGGAGGCACTACTTATATGGGGTCAAAAGTATTATATATACCGACTACAAAAGTCTTCAACACATATTTAATCAGAAACAACTGAATATGAGGCAGCGTAGGTAGATTGAATTGTTGAATGATTACGACTTTGAGATTCGTTACCACCCGGGGAAGGCAAATGTGGTAGCCGATGCCTTGAGCAGGAAGGACAGAGAACCCATTCGAGTAAAATCTATGAATATAATGATTCATAATAACCTTACTACTCAAATAAAGGAGGCGCAACAAGGAGTTTTAAAAGAGGGAAATTTAAAGGATGAAATACCCAAAGGATCGGAGAAGCATCTTAATATTCGGGAAGACGGAACCCGGTATAGGGCTGAAAGAATTTAGGTACCAAAATTTGGAGATATGAGAGAAATGGTACTTAGAGAAGCTCATAAAACCAGATACTCAATACATCCTGGAACGGGGAAGATGTACAAGGATCTCAAGAAACATTTTTGGTGGCCGGGTATGAAAGGCGATGTTGCTAAATACGTAGGAGAATGTTTGACGTGTTCTAAGGTCAAAGCTGAGCATCAAAAACCATCAGGTCTACTTCAACAACCCGAAATCCCGGAATGGAAATGGGAAAACATTACCATGGATTTCATCACTAAATTGCCAAGGACTGCAAGTGGTTTTGATACTATTTGGGTAATAGTTGATCGTCTCACCAAATCAGCACACTTCCTACCAATAAGAGAAGATGACAAGATGGAGAAGTTAGCACGACTGTATTTGAAGGAAGTCGTCTCCAGACATGGAATACCAATCTCTATTATCTCTGATAGGGATGGCAGATTTATTTCAAGATTCTGGCAGACATTACAGCAAGCATTAGGAACTCGTCTAGACATGAGTACTGCCTATCATCCACAAACTGATGGACAGAGTGAAAGGACGATACAAACACTTGAAGACATGCTACGAGCATGTGTTATTGATATCGGAAACAGTTGGGATCGACATCTACCGTTAGCAGAATTTTCCTACAACAACAGCTACCATTCAAGCATTGAGATGGCGCCGTTTGAAGCACTTTATGGTAGAAAGTGCAGGTCTCCGATTTGTTGGAGTGAAGTGGGGGATAGACAGATTACGGGTCCGGAGATAATACAAGAAACTACCGAGAAAATCATCCAAATTCAACAAAGATTGAAAACCGCCCAGAGTCGACAAAGGAGCTACGCGGACAATAAAAGAAAAGATATAGAGTTTGAAATTGGAGAAATGATCATGCTTAAGGTTTCACCTTGGAAAGGCATTGTTCGATTTGGTAAACGAGGGAAACTAAATCCAAGGTACATTGGACCATTCAAGATTATAGATCGTGTCGGACCAGTAGCTTACCAACTGGAGCTACCTCAACAACTCGCGGCTGTACATAACACTTTCCACGTCTCAAATTTGAAGAAATGTTTTGCTAAAGAAGATCTCACTATTCCGTTGGACGAAATCCAAATCAATGAAAAACTTCAATTCATTGAAGAACCCGTCGAAATAATGGATCGTGAGGTTAAGAGACTTAAACAAAACAAGATACCGATTGTTAAGGTTCGATGGAATGCTCGTAGAGGACCCGAGTTCACCTGGGAGCGTGAAGATCAGATGAAGAAGAAATACCCGCATCTATTTCCAGAAGATTCGTCAACACCTTCAACAGCTTAAAATTTCGGGACGAAATTTATTTAACGGGTAGGTACTGTAGTGACCCGAACTTTTCCATGTTTATATATATTAATTGAGATTGATATTTACATGATTAAATGTTTCCAACATGTTAAGCAATCAAACTTGTTAAGACTTGATTAATTGAAATATGTTTCATATAGACAATTGACCACCCAAGTTGACCGGTGATTCACGAACGTTAAAACTTGTAAAAACTATTTGATGACATATATATGGATATATATATATATAGTTAACATGATACTATGATAAGTAAACATATCATTAAGTATATTAACAATGAACTACATATGTAAAAACAAGACTACTAACTTAATGATTTTTAAACGAGACATATATGTAACGATTATCGTTGTAAAGACATTTAATGATATTCATACATGATAATATCATGATAATATAATAATTTAAAATCTCATTTGATATTATAAACATTGGGTTAACAACATTTAACAAGATCGTTAACCTAAAGGTTTCAAAACAACACTTACATGTAACGACTAACGATGACTTAACGACTCAGTTAAAATGTATATACATGTAGTGTTTTAATATGTATTTATACACTTTTGAAAGACTTCAATACACTTATCAAAATACTTCTACTTAACAAAAATGATTACAATTACATCCTCGTTCAGTTTCATCAACAATTCTACTCGTATGCACCCGTATTCGTACTCGTACAATACACAGCTTTTAGATATATGTACTATTGGTATATACACTCCAATGATCAGCTCTTAGCAGCCCATGTGAGTCACCTAACACATGTGGGAACCATCATTTGGCAAATAGCATGAAATATCTCATAAAATTACAAAAATATGAGTAATCATTCATGACTTATTTACATGAAAACAAAATTACATATCCTTTATATCTAATCCATACACCAACGACCAAAAACACCTACAAACACTTTCATTCTTCAATTTTCTTCATCTAATTGATCTCTCTCAAGTTCTATCTTCAAGTTCTAAGTGTTCTTCATAAATTCCAAAAGTTCTAGTTTCATAAAATCAAGAATACTTCCAAGATTGCAAGTTTACTTCCAAGTTTTCTAAATCCATTCCAAGTAATCATCCAAGATCAAGAAACCTTTGTTAGTTACAGTAGGTTATCTTTCTAATACAAGGTAATAATCATATTCAAACTTTAATTCAATTTCTATAACTATAACAATCTTATTTCGAGTGGAAATCTTACTTGAAATTGTTTTCGTGTCATGATTCTGCTTCAAGAACTTCGAGCCATCCAAGGATCCGTTGAAGCTAGATCCATTTTTCTCTTTTCCAGTAGGTTTATCCAAGGAACTTAAGGTAGTAATGATGTTCATAACATCATTCAATTCATACATATAAAGCTATCTTATTCGAAGGTTTAAACTTGTAATCACTAGAACATAGTTTAGTTAATTCTAAACTTGTTCGCAAATAAAAGTTAATCCTTCTAACTTGACTTTTAAAATCAACTAAACACATGTTCTATATCTATATGATATGCTAACTTAATGATTTAAAACCTGGAAACACGAAAAACACCGTAAAACCGGATTTACGCCGTCGTAGTAACACCGCGGGCTGTTTTGGGTTAGTTAATTAAAAACTATGATAAACTTTGATTTAAAAGTTGTTATTCTGGGAAAATGATTTTTATTATGAACATGAAACTATATCCAAAAATTATGGTTAAACTCAAAGTGGAAGTATGTTTTCTAAAATGGTCATCTAGACGTCGTTCTTTCGACTGAAATGACTACCTTTACAAAAATGACTTGTAACTTATTTTTCCGACTATAAACCTATACTTTTTCTGTTTAGATTCATAAAATAGAGTTCAATATGAAACCATAGCAATTTGATTCACTCAAAACGGATTTAAAATGAAGAAGTTATGGGTAAAACAAGATTGGATAATTTTTCTCATTTTAGCTACGTGAAAATTGGTAACAAATCTATTCCAACCATAACTTAATCAACTTGTATTGTATATTATGTAATCTTGAGATACCATAGACACGTATACAATGTTTCGACCTATCATGTCGACACATCTATATATATTTCGGAACAACCATAGACACTCTATATGTGAATGTTGGAGTTAGCTATACAGGGTTGAGGTTGATTCCAAAATATATATAGTTTGAGTTGTGATCAATACTGAGATATGTATACACTGGGTCGTGGATTGATTCAAGATAATATTTATCGATTTATTTCTGTACATCTAACTGTGGACAACTAGTTGTAGGTTACTAACGAAGACAGCTGACTTAATAAACTTAAAACATCAAAATATATTAAAAGTGTTGTAAATATATTTTGAACATACTTTGATATATATGTATATATTGTTATAGGTTCGTGAATCAACCAGTGGCGAAGTCTTACTTCCCGACGAAGTAAAAATCTGTGAAAGTGAGTTATAGTCCCACTTTTAAAATCTAATATTTTTGGGATGAGAATACATGCAGGTTTTATAAATGATTTACAAAATAGACACAAGTACGTGAAACTACATTCTATGGTTGAATTATCGGAATCGAATATGCCCCTTTTTATTAAGTCTGGTAATCTAAGAATTAGGGAACATACACCCTAATTGACGCGAATCCTAAAGATAGATCTATTGGGCCTAACAAACCCCATCCAAAGTACCGGATGCTTTAGTACTTCGAAATTTATATCATATCCGAAGGGTGTCCCGGAATGATGGGGATATTCTTATATATATGCATCTTGTTAATGTCGGTTACCAGGTGTTCACCATATGAATGATTTTTATCTCTATGTATGGGATGTGTATTGAAATATGAAATCTTGTGGTCTATTGTTACGATTTGATATATATAGGTTAAACCTATAACTCACCAACATTTTTGTTGACGTTTAAAGCATGTTTATTCTCAGGTGAATACTAAGAGCTTCCGCTGTTGCATACTAAAATAAGGACAAGATTTGGAGTCCATGTTTGTATGATATTGTGTAAAAACTGCATTCAAGAAACGGATTTTGATGTAACATATTTGTATTGTAAACCATTATGTAATGGTCGTGTGTAAACATGATATTTTAGATTATCATTATTTGATAATCTACGTAAAGCTTTTTAAACCTTTATTTATGAAATAAAGGTTATGGTTTGTTTTAAAAATGAATGCAGTCTTTGAAAAACGTCTCATATAGAGGTCAAAACCTCGCAACGAAATCAATTAATATGGAACGTTTTTAATCAATAAGAACGGGACATTTCATTCAACGGGTGTTTAATACTTCGTAAACAGACGCACTCGCCAAATGTTCTTTTAGGGGGTAATAATTACGTTAATTTAGTTACTGGGTGCCCACGGATAAGCATATACTTTATCATACTGATTTGAAATACTGATTTGAAACGCTGGTTGAAGCACTGAAATCTCGTGGTCTACATTATATTATTGATTACAAACAAACTATAACTCACCAACATTCATGTTGACTTTTTAAGCGTGTATTTCTCAGGTGCTTAGATGTTGTTGCTTCCGCTGCTAGACTTGTTGTTTTAGTCTTGGTGTTATAGACTTGCTGTTACAGACTCGCTGTGTTAGACTTCCACTGCATTGTTTAGAGATGTTTCAATCATGGAACTTTTACTTTGCATTCACAACTTATGTTACATTTGAACAATGGTTTTGTAATGACCTTTGTGTCACGTACTTATGTTAATGATTTCTATTCGTAGAAGCACGTTATTCTTGTAAAACATTAGACGTTGGTAAAAACGTTACCTTTTCATGAATGCAAAACTTCTTTTAAAACATCATATAGTATTATACCATGTAATGGACCTGTTGTTGATGATCCGTACATGATGGTTTCGTATGGGGCGTCACACACATCGTCCAGTACAATGACATTTACACTGAAAGTCTTTCAACCAACCACTGGTGTCCACAATTTCCTTAATCGATCCATCAGTCAAGGTCTAAAATCTTGTCACGATGTCATTTGGTACCATCAATTTCACGTATTTGTCATTAGATTTAACTCTTTACACAGTTAAATTCCCTCAAATTTCCAAGCAAAGGCAACTGAATTCCATTTATTTCACTAAATTCTGTGTTTACGTCCACAAAACACGTCTTTAATTCACAAAAATTGTCCAGGATAGTCATTTCACTCTCAATTATTTCATTATCCATCTATCGGTTCATGTTCCAAGTATGATTCAAGTCATATAAATTCATTTTAGCTTCTCAGAATTCCTGTATGATTTACCACAATATACTTTCGTTGGCCAGACGCGAGTATATTCTCCTAAATCATACCCTTATCCTGAGTTACTTGATAAGGAAAATACTATATGGTTCACAAATTGTCATGGCACATAATTTCCTGTTAAAGCATCAGTAATAGGATAATTTATTTTATCACTTGTCGTTTAGTCTCATTAGTCACATGCTATCAACCATCATGAATTCTTTAACTAAGTCTTATTTAGTTATCACAGACAACATATCACATTAGTCTAAATCTAGTTTACTGATATTACGTCACTTGCAAGTCAATAATAGTCTGGGCATTTCCAGTCCAATTTTCGAAGGTTACAACATCTAAGTGAAGATGTCACATGGCCATCCAAGTGTAGTGACCCAAAATTTTCCATGATTATCTATTATGTGAGATCCATATTTACATGATTAAATGTTTCCAACATGTTAAGCAATCAAACTTGTCAAGACTTGATTAATTGAAATGGTTTTTATGTAAACGTTTGACCACACAGTTTGTCCGATGATTCACGAACGTTATAACTTGTATATGACATGATAATATATATATATGGACATATATATATATATATGTTTAACATGATGAAATGTTATTTAAGTATCTCATTATGTATATTAACAACAAACTATATACATAAAATAAGACTACTAACTTAAGGAATTCAAAACGATATCTATATGTAACGATTATCGTTGTAATAATGTCTTACTATTTATATATCATATTAAGATATATTAACACACTATGTTATCATGATAACATAAAAATTTAACATCTCATTAGATATAATAACAATAGGATTAATTACATTTAATGAGATCGTTGACTTAAGGTTTCAAAACAACGCATGCATGTAACGACTAACGTTGATTTAACGACTTAATTAAAATGTATATATTTATGTAGTGTATTAAGATGTATTAATACACTTTTGAAGGACTTCAAGACATATATCAAAATACTTGTACTTAACAAAATTGGTTACAATTGCATTCTCATACATTTTCATCAAACAATTCTACTCGTATTCATTCAGTATTCGTACTCGTATTATATCCAGCTTCTAAATGTATATACTATTGGTATATACACTTCAATGATCAGCTCTTAGCAGACTTAATGAGTCATCAAGACATGTGGGAACCATCATTTAGCAACTAGCATGAAATATCTAACAAAACAACAAACTAATGGAGCCTATATGATGAGGCTCCATTCACGTGAATGATCACCAACCATAAACACATTTTGATTCCAACTTTCATGCATCAAACACATCTCTCTCAAGTTTTATCTTGGTGTTCTAAGTGTTCTTCATCATCTTCATCAAAATCTACATCAATCTAGGTCATAAATTCATACATAAAACAACTTACAAAACAACTACTCAAGAACACATCAAGAACACTTTCAAGTTTGCTATCTCACTTTCAATCTCGCAAATCCATTTCAAGTGATCATCCAACCTCAAAAAATCTTTGTTATTTACAGTAGGATATCCTTCTAATTCAAGGTAATACTCATATTCAAACTTTGATTCGATTTCTACAACTATAACTATCTTAATTCAAGTAGTAATCTTACTTGAACTTGTTTTCGTGTCATGATTCTACTTCAAGAACTTCCAAGCCATCAAAGATCCTTTGAAGCTCAAGTTATTTTCTCAACATTTCCAGCAGGTTTACCTACTATACTTGAGATAGTAATGATGTTCATAACATCATTCAATTCATACATATATAACTATCTTATTCGAAGATTATAACTTGTAATCACTAGAACATAGTTTAGTTAATTCTAAACTTGTTCGCAAACAAAGTTAATCCTTCTAACTTGACCTTTAAAATCAACTAAACACATATTTATATCTATATGATATGCTAACTTAATGATTTAAAACTTGGAAACGCGAAGAACACCGTAAAACCGGACATACGCCGTCGTAGTTAAACCGGGGGCTGTTTTGGGTTGGATAATTAAAAACTATGATAACCTTTGATTTAAAAGTTGTTATTCTGGGAAAATGGTATTTCATATGAACATGAAACTATATCCAAAAATCTTGGTTAAACTCAAAGTAGAAGTATGTTTTTCAAAATGGTCATCAAGACGTCGTTTTTTCGACTGAAATGACTATCTCTTTCAAAAACAACTTGTAACCTGTAACTCTGACTATAAACCATCACTTTTTCTGTTTAGTTTCATAAATTTTAGTTCGATATGAACTCATATCAATTTGATTCACTAAAAACGGATTTATAACGAAGAAATTATGGGTAAAACAAAATTGGATAGAATTACGGGCACTAACACCCCCCATACTAGAAAATGGTATGCTTTAGCACTTCGAGTTTATATTACAGATGAGTTTCTATTTGAAGATATTCTATATGCATCTTGTTAATGTCAGTTAACAGGTGTTCAACATATGAATGATTTTATACAGATTGTTATATGTCTGTGTGCAATTTATGTAAAATGAAATCTTGTGGTCTATTATTACAAATTGATATATAGGTTAAACCTATAACTCACCAACATTTTTGTTGACGTTTAAAGCATGTTTATTCTCAGGTGATTATTAAGAGCTTCCGCTGTTGCATGCTAAATAAAGAAAAGAATTGGAATCTGCATGCTTGTATAATATTGTTTAAAAACTGCATTCGAGAATTTATGTTGTTGTAACATATTATTATTATTGTAAACCATTATGTAATGGTCGTGTGTAAACGTTATATTTTAGATTATCATTACTTGATAATCTATGTTATGTCTTCAAAACCTTTGTTGATAAAATAAAGGTTATGGTGTGTTTTAAAAACGAATGCATTCTTTGAAAAACGTCTCATATGGAGGTCAAAACCTCGCAATGAAACCAATTAATATGAAATGTTTATAATCGATATGAACGGGGCATTTTAGTTGGCATCAGAGCATTGGTCTTAGAGAACCAGAAATTTGCATTAGTGTGTCTAACCGAGTTTGTTAGGATGCATTAGTGATTCTGGACTTCGAACGAGTCTATTTTAAAAACGACTGCTTAACACTTTTGTTGGAAACTATATATTTTTAACATGTAAATATTATGTGATATATTAATCTCTTAACGGGCTTGCTATTGTGTGTTAGATGTCTACTTCTAGTACCAATCCCATCAACTCACCTAATAACAATGATGAGTCGGATACATTTTGGGATGATTCACAAATTCCAGAAGAAGAACCGGAAGAAGAAGAACTGGAAGAAGAAGAAGAACCGGAATAAGAAGATCCGGAGGAGGAAGTATTAAAAATCAAAGAAAAATAGTTAAATAAAAGAAAATCCTCAACCAATGGACCAAAGTTAAAAATGGTCGATGGTGTCTCCTCTGAGGAGGAAAAATATTGGGAAAATTACCAATTTTCTGATGAATCGGATCCCGATGAGGATTCCGATTAAGTAATAGAAATTACCGCAGCTCAATTTAATAAAGAAAGGGAAAACAATAAGGGAAAATCTATTAAAATAGAGAAACCCGATCCAAAACCCGATGAACTATATGTTAACATGAAATACCCTGACGGAATATACCGTAAACACCCGTATTTCTTAAACTTTAACTATAGCCCGGGAACATCTAAGGGACCAGATTTTTCCAAACCATTTGTAAAAAGGACTCCTCGTATGAGTACTGGCCCGTTTATCTCTAGGAAATTAGCAAAACGAACCGAGTTCGATGAATATGAAGCAAACAAGTCTGAATAAAAGAGTTGAAGTCATTTACTCTTACCATGTCTTTTAATATATGTATGATAACGTGCTTGTACTTTTATGCTATCTGTAAAATAGCGGTATGGTATGATTGTAAAATATAGTATCAAAAGTTAAAGCGTGAAATGTTAATGAATTAAGTTTTTCATAATAGAATATTATTTTGATAGTAGTAGTTAATTTTTGCACTATCTATTAAGTATGAACTTTAACGGGTAGGTACTACCCGAATTAAAATTATAAAACGCTAATATGAAGAAAAGGCTTTTATAAATAAGTTCATATTATGCTACTAAATACTATTGACTACTCCTAATATTCTATATGATTAACTTAACTCTTTTGGCTATTTTTGAAGGAAATGGCACCGACTACTCGACAGAACTTGAATATGAACGAAGAAGATTTCCGTGCATTCCTTGCTGCAAACATAGCCGCAGTACAGGCTGCAATGCAAAACAACAACAATAACTCAGGTTCTAGCAGTGGAGTTAATTCCAAAGGAAACCGTGTAGGATGCTCCTACAAGGCTTTCACTGCCTGTAAACCTCTGGAATTCGATGGCACTGAAGGACCAGTCGGACTAAAATGATGGACCGAGAAGGTCGAATGTGTGTTTGCTATAAGCAAATGTACCGAAGAAGACAGGGTAAATTACTCCACGCATACCTTCACAGGTATTGCATTAACATGGTGGAACACCTATCTTGAACAGGTGGGACAAGATGCTGCTTACGCTCTACCGTGGTCAGCATTTAAACACTTGATGCATGAGCAGTACTGTCCCAGAAATGAAGTCAATAAGCTCAAAACATAGCTTAGAGAATTACGAACGCAAGGATTCGATATTGCCACATACGAACGACGATTCACCGAGTTGTGCCTATTGTGTCCAAGAGTGTTCGAAGATGAAGAAGAGCAGATCAATGCATTTGTGAAAGGGTTACCAGAGAGGATTCAGGAGGATGTGAGTTCAAGAGCGCCCACATCAATGCAAAAGGCAAGTCGAATGGCTCACAAACTCATAAACCAGATTGGGGGAAGGATTAAAGAGCAGGCGACTGAGGAGGCCAAAATGAAGCAAGTCAAGAGAAAGTGGGAAGAAAACAGTGACAAGGGTCACCAATACAACAACAACAACAACAACAACAATAACAACAATCACAACCATAATCCCAATAACAATCACAACAACCGCAACATTAAACGCAACAACAATCGTAATCTCAACAACAACTACAATAACAACCACAACAACTACAACAACCATCCCAACAACAATAACAACCACAACAACAATCCCAATAACAACAAGAGACAGAAAAAGCCATGCCAAAGGTGTGAAGGATACCATCCGACTGGGTTCTGCACGACATCATGTACTATGTGTAATAGAAATGGTCATGGTGCGATGAAGTGTGAAGTCTACGGACCAGTGACTAACAAAAATAATGGAACAAATAATGTCGGGACAAATAATGCCGCCATTGTTTGTTATGGATGTGGAAAACCGGGCCACGTCAAGAGTAATTGCCCGAATCAAGGAAATACAAATGGACAAAGCCGTGGAAGAGTCTTCAACATCAATATGGCAGAAGCGCAGGAAGACCCGGAGCTTGTTACGGGTATGTTTCTTATTGATGAAAAACCTGCTTATGTTTTATTTGATTCGGGTACGGATAGAAGCTATATGAGTAGAGATTTTTGTGCCAAATTAAGTTGTCCATTAACGCCTTTGGATAATAAATTTTTACTCGAATTAGCAAACGGTAAATTAATTAAAGCAGATAATAAATGCCGGAATCGAGAAATTAAACTGGTTGGCGAAACGTTTAAGATTAATTTGATACCAGTAGAGTTAGGGAGTTTTGATGTGATAATTGGTATGGACTGGTTGAAAAAGAAGAGAGCAGAGGTCGTTTATTACAAAAATGCGATTCGCATTATGCGCGAAAAGGGAAAACCCTTAATGGTGTACGGAGAAAAGTGCAACGCGAAGTTAAATCTTATTAGTAGCTTGAAGTCGCAGAAACTAATAAGAAAAGGTTGCTATGTTATTCTAGCCCACGTCGAGAAAGTCAAAACCGAAGAAAAGAACATCAATGATGTTCCCATCATAAAAGAATTTTTCGATGTATTTCCGTAAGAATTACCAGGACTACCTCCACACCGATCCGTTGAATTTCAAATAGATCTTATACCAAGCGCTGCACCAATAGCTCGTGCGCCATACAGACTTGCACCCAGTGAAATAAAGGAATTACAAAGTCAATTACAAGAACTTTTGGAGCGTGTTTTCATTTGACCAAGCACATCGCCGTGGGGAGCTCCTATTTTGTTTGTCAAAAGAAGGATGGTACATTCACGTTGTGTATCGACTACCGAGAGTTGAACAAACTTACCATCAAGAACCGTTATCCATTACCAAGAATCAACGATTTATTTGATCAACTGCAAGGTTCGTCGATTTATTCGAAGATCGATTTACGTCCCGGTTATCATCAAATGCGTGTGAAGGAGGATGATATTCTAAAAACTGCTTTTAGAACGCGTTACGGTCATTATGAGTTTAGGGTTATGCCGTTTGGTTTGATTAACGCACCAGCCATGTTCATGGACCTCATGAACCGAGTGTGTGGACCATATCTTGACAAGTTTGTCATTGTTTTCATCGATGACATACTTATTTACTCAAAGAATGATGAAGAGCACGGAGAACATTTGAGAAAAGTGCTAGAGTTGTTGAGGAAGGAAAAATTGTACGCTAAATTTTCAAAGTGTGCATTTTGGTTGAAAGAAGTTCAATTCCTCGGTCACGTAGTGAACAAAGAAGGTATTCAGGTTGATCCGTCAAAGATTGAAACCGTTGAAAACTGAGAAACCCCAAAAACTCCGAAGCATATACGTCAATTTTAGGATTGGCAGGTTATTACAGAAGATTCATCCAAGATTTTTCCAAAATAGCAAAACCCTTGATTGCATTAACGCATAAAGGGAAGAAATTTGAATGGAAGGATGAGCAAGAGAAAGCATTTCAATTGTTGAAGAAAAAATTAACTACAGCACCTATATTGTCATTACCTGAAGGGAATGATGATTTTGTGATTTATTGTGACGCTTCGAAGCAAGATCTCGGTTGTGTATTAATGCAACGAAATAAGGTAATTGCTTATGCGTCTAGGCAATTGAATATTCACGAGCAAAATTATACGACTCATGATTTGGAATTGGGCGCTGTTGTTTTTGCATTAAAGATGTGGAGACATTATTTATATGGGGTCAAATGTACCATATATACCGACCACAAAAGTCTCTAACATATATTCGATCAAAAACAACTGAACATGAGACAGCGGAGGTGGATTGAGCTATTAAATGATTATGACTTTGAGATTCGTTACCACCCAGGGAAGGCAAATGTGGTAGCTGACGCTTTAAGTAGAAAGGACAGGGAACCTATTCGAGTAAAAGCTATGAATATAATTATTCATACTAACCTTACTACTCGAATAAAAGAGCCACAACAGGGGGTTGTAAAAGAAGGAAATTTGAAGAATGAAATACCCAAAGGATCGAAGAAACATCTTAATATTCGGGAATACGGAACCCTGTATAGGGCTGAAAGAATTTGGGTACCAAAGTTTGGAGATGCGAGAGAAATGGTACTTAGAGAAGCACATAAAATCAGATATTCAATACATCCCGGAGCGGGAAAGATGTACCGAGATATCAAGAAATACTTTTGGTGGCCTGGTATGAAAGCCGATATTGCTACATACGTAGGAGAATGTTTGACTTGTTCTAAAGTAAAAGCCGAACATCAGAAACCATCAGGTCTACTTCAACAACCTGAAATCCCGGAATGGAAATGGGAAAACATTACCATGGATATCATTACTAAATTGCCAAGGACTGCAAGTGGTTATGATACAATTTGGGTAATAGTTGATCGTCTTACCAAGTCAGCACACTTTCTACCAATGAGGGAAGATGATAAAATGGAAAAGTTGGCACGACTATACTTAAAAGAAGTCATCTCCAGACATGAAATACCAGTCTCTATTATCTCTGATAGGGATGGTAGATTTGTTTCAAGATTTTGATAGACGCTACAACAAGCATTGGGGACTCGTCTAGACATGAGTACTGCCTATCATCCACAAACTGATGGGCAGAGTGAAAGGACGATATAAACGCTTGAAGACATGCTATGAGCATGTGTTATTGATTTTTGGAAATGGTTGGGATCGACATCTACCGTTAGCAGAATTTTCATACAACAACAGTTACCACTCAAGTATTGAGGCGGCACCGTTCGAGGAACTTTACGGTAGAAAGTGAAGGTCCCTGATTTGTTCGAGCGAGGTGGGGGATAGACAAATTTCGGGTCCGGAAATTATCCAAGAAACTACTGAGAAAATCATTCAAATTCAACAACGGTTGAAAACCGCCCAGAATCGACAAAAGAGCTACACGGACATTAGAAGAAAAGATTTAGAATTTGAAATCGGTGACATGGTCATGCTTAAGGTATCACCTTAAAAAGGTGTTGTTCGTTTTGGAAAACGGGGGAAACTAAACCCGAGATACATTGGACCATTCAAGATTATTGACCGTGTTGGACCAGTAGCTTATCGACTTGAATTACCTCAACAATTAGCCGACGTAAAAAATACCTTTCATGTCTCAAATCTAAAGAAATGCTTAGCTAAATAAGATCTCACTATTCCTTTAGACGAAATTAAGATCAACGAAAAACTACAATTCGTTGAAGAACCCGTCAAAATAGTGGATTGTGAGGTTAAAGGACTTAAGCAAAACAAAATACCAATCGTTAAGGTTCAATGGAATGCTCGTATAGGACCTGAGTTCACCTGGGAGCGTGAAAATCAGATGAAACAGAAATACCCGCACTTATTTCCAGATGATGCGTCAACACCTCCATCTACTTAAAATTTCGGGACGAAATTTATTTAAAGGGTAGGTACTGTAGTGACCCGAACTTTTCCATGATTATATATTATGTGAGATTCATATTTACATGATTAAATGTTTCCAACATGTTAAGCAATCAAACTTGTCAAGACTTGATTAATTGAAACGGTTTTTATGTAAACGTTTGACCACACAGTTTGTCCGATGATTCACGAACGTTATAACTTGTATATGACATGATAATATATATATATATATATATATATATATATATATATATATATATATATATATATATATATATATATATATATATATATATATATGGACATATATATATATGTTTAACATGATGAAATGTTATTTAAGTATCTCATTATGTATATTAACAACAAACTATATACATAAAACAAGACTACTAACTTAAGGAATTCAAAACGATATCTATATGTAACGATTATCGTTGTAATAACGTCTTACTATTTATATATCATATTAAGATATATTAACACACTATGTTATCATGATAACATAAAAATTTAACATCTCATTAGATATAATAACAATAGGATTAATTACATTTAACGAGATCATTAACTTAAGGTTTCAAAACAACGCATGCATGTAACGACTAATGTTGATTTAATGACTTAATTAAAATGTATATATATACGTAGTGTATTAAGATGTATTAATACACTTTTGAAGGACTTCAAGACATATATCAAAATACTTGTACTTAACAAAATTAGTTACAATTGCATTCTCATACATTTTCATCAAACAATTCTACTCGTATTCATTCAGTATTCGTACTCGTATTATACCCAGCTTCTAAATGTATATACTTGGTATATACACTTCAATGATCAGCTCTTAGCAGCCTTAATGAGTCATCAAGACATGTGGGAACCATCATTTAGTAACTAGCAAGAAATATCTAAAAAAACAACAAATTAATGGAGCCTATATGATGAGGCTCCATTCACGTGAATGATCACCAACCATAAACACATTTTGATTCCAACTTTCATGCATCAAACACATCTCTCTCAAGTTTTTTCTTGGTGTTCTAAGTGTTCTTCACCATATTCATCAAAATCTACATCAATCTAGCTCATAAATTCATACATAAAATAACTTACAAAATAACTACTCAAGAACACATCAAGAACACTTTCAAGTTTGCTAGCTCACTTTCAATCTTGCAAATCCATTTCAAGTGATCATCCAACCTCAAGAAATCTTTGTTATTTACAGTAAGATATCCTTCTAATTTAAGGTAATACTCATATTCAAACTTTGATTCGATTTCTACAACTATAACTATCTTAATTCAAGTAGTAATCTTACTTGAACTTGTTTTCGTGTCATGATTCTACTTCAAGAACTTCCAAGCCATCAAAGATACTTTGAAGCTCAAGTTATTTACTCATCATTTCTAGCAGGTTTACCTACTATACTTGAGGTAGTAATGATGTTCATAACATCATTCGATTCATACATATATAACTATCTTATTCGAAGATTATAACTTGTAATCACTAGAACATAGTTTAGTTAATTCTAAACTTGTTCGCAAACAAAGTTAATCCTTCTAACTTGACCTTTAAAATCAACTAAACACATGTTTTATATCTATATGATATGCTAACTTAATGATTTAAAACTTGGAAACGCGAAGAACACCGTAAAACCGGACATACGCCGTCGTAGTTAAACCGGGGGCTGTTTTGGGTTCGATAAATTAAAAACTATGATAACCTTTGATTTAAAAGTTGTTATTCTGGAAAAATGATATTTCATATGAACATGAAACTATATCCAAAAATCTTGGTTAAACTCAAAGTAGAAGTATGTTTTTCAAAATGGTCATCAAGACGTCATTTTTCGACTGAAATGACTATCTCTTTCAAAAATGACTTGTAACATGTAACTTCAACTATAAACCATCACTTTTTCTGTTTAGTTTCATAAATTTTAGTTCAATACGAACTCATGGCAATTTGATTCACTCAAAACGGATTTATAACGAAGAAATTATGGGTAAAACAAAATTGGATAGAATTACTAGTTTTAGCTACGGAAATTTTTATAACAAATCTATACTAACTATATCTTAGCTAACTTTCTTGTATTATACATGTCTGGATAGACTATAGACACGTATACAATGTTTTGACATATCATATTGACATCATCTATATATATTATTTTGACTAACCCATAAGACACTATATGCGGTAATGCTCGAGTTAGCATATAATGGGTCGAGGTTGATTCTAAAATAATATATATACCATGGTTTGTGATCGAGTCTGAGACATGTATACAATGAGTCGTGGATTGATTCAAGATAATATGTATAATATGGATCTTGAAAATATTAAGACAATATACTATATCGATTTATTTATGTACTACTAACTGTGGACTACTAATTGTGGACTACTAACGTTTGACTGCTAACTTAACAACTTAAATCGTCAACACGTAATAAAAATATTGTGAATATATTTCGATCATACTTTGATATGTATGTATATAATTGTTATAGGTTCGTGAATCGACCCGTGGCCAAGTCTTATTCCCGATGAATTGAAAATCTTTGAAAGTGAGTTATAGTCCCATTTTTACTATCTAATATTTTTGGGATGAGAATACATGTAGTTTTGTAAATGTTTTACAAAATAGACACAAGTACTTGAAATTACATTCTATGTTGAATTACGAATACCGAATATCACCCTTTTTAGCTTGGTAGCCTAAGAATTAGGGAACAGACACCCTAATTGACGCGAATCCTAAAGGTAGATCTAAGGGCACTAACACCCCCATACTAGAAAATGGTATGCTTTAGCACTTCGAGTTTATATTACAGACGAGTTTCTGTTTGGAGATATTCTATATGCATCTTGTTAATGTCGGTTACCAGGTGTTCAACATATGAATGATTTTATACAGATTGTTATATGTCTGTGTGCAATTTATGAAAAATGAAATCTCGTGGTCTATTATTACAAATTGATATATAGGTTAAACCTATAACTCACCAACATTTTTATTGACATTTAAAGCATGTTTATTCTCAGGTGATTATTAAGAGCTTCCGCTGTTGCAAGCAAAATAAAGACAAGAATTGGAATCTGCATGCTTGTATAATATTGTTTAAAAACTGCATTCGAGAATTTATGTTGTTGTAACATATTATTATTGTAAACCATTATGTAATGGTCGTGTGTGAACGTCATATTTTAGATTATTATTACTTGATAATCTATGTTATGTCTTCAAAACCTTTGTCGATAAAATAAAGGTTAGGGTGTGTTTTAAAAACGAATGCAGTCTTTGAAAAACGTCTCATATAGAGGTCAAAACCTCGCAATGAAACCAATTAATATGAAACGTTTATAATTGATATGAACGGGGCATTTCACCAAGCATAGGAATTATTAAGTCATATCATTCTATCTTAATGATACACTAAACGCAATTCCAAACACTAACTTGACTCTATCTTCAAGTCATAACGTATACCCGGTATCAATCACTGCTCAGGTCAAAGGTTTCCCTATCTTTTAAAGACAACACAGGGAGCACTACTGACAATTCCTTTCTATTGGTCACCACAAAAGTCACGAGGGTCCAGAAAGAAAATAATTTCTTAAAGCTCTACAATTCTTACACCCCTAGATCAGTCATGATCTACATACATGCAAATCATATATAATATATCAACAGCACATGGTTCAAGTCCATCATCATACACATGTGGACTAGTATCCAACCCTAATCCCTACGGGCCACTACAGTTGTTCTGTCAATCAAGCTAAAGGAATATATCTTATATAAGGCCTACATAGTCTTATAGGATCATGCATTTCGCTGTACCAAGTCTAATACAACAGATAAGTCACATGCAATTTATATAACAAATAAAACTCAAAGAGCATGGCAAATCATGTCACATGCTTCATATCTGACAAGCCATAGAAACATGACATTCACTTCACATAGTCCTAACACATTCTTATCAGACTATGCATATCACTATATTCAGTTGAACATAACAAACATGTGGTATCATATGCAGTACAAAACCAATAAATCTCACTAATCATAGCAAGCATATCTAAAGCATCACATCTGACCAGTTTCACGGGACATGGCAATCACAGAAATCATGACAACCAATTAAAGGGAATAGATTCCAATAATGTCACTAGTAGCTTCAGACACAGCTGTTGTGACTAAAGCCGTCAAACTACTGGTATTTGATTCTGTAAACCCACTTACATCCTATTGGCTTTCTATCTTTAGGTAAATCAGTTAGGATTCAAGTGTTGTTTCTATTTAAAGCCTTAATTTCCTCATTCATTGCATTTACCCAGTTTTGGTCTTGACAAGCCTATATGAATGAATTTGGTTCATGACCTTTGTTTAAACTTGTTACAAAACAGTAATTTTCAGATCCCAATTTAGAATAGTTCAAGTAGTTGTTAAGACTATACTTAACATTATGATTAAGTATAAAATCTTTAAATTTAGAAGGAGTTTTAGTTTGTCTACTTGACCTTCTTAATTGAGGAAAAAAATTATTAATATTATCATTTTGATTGCCCTCGGAGACAGTTTGTGTCTCAATACCATCATCATTGGAAGTTGCAGGTACACCATTACTTGATGATTCAGATGAACCAATAAGTAAGGTATGGTTGCCATCATCCTTAGTACTGTCTCTCCCTTCATCATTAGGACTTACAAAATCAGTTGACTCAAGATTATCAGTAAAAGTATTTTGTTTAGAAATATCAGTAAACTCATCATAACAGTCAAAAAAGTTTTGATAATTCACATTATCTTCAGTAAAACCAGTTTTAAAAATAGAATCTAATTTGAAAGGGAAAATGTTTTCATAAAACTTAACATCTCTTGAAAAAACAAAACTTTTATCATCCAAGCAAAACAATTTATAACCTTTTTGAAAATTAGAATAACCTAAGAAAACACATTTTAAAGCTCTACTAGAAAACTTGTCATGATTGTTTAAAACAGTTGCAAAACAAAGACAACCAAAAGTCCTTAAATGGGAGAGATTAGGACATTTTCCATAAATCAATTCATAGGGACATTTGCCATTTAAGACAGAAGAAAGAAGCCTGTTAATAAGATAAGTAGCAGTTAGAACACATTCAGACTACAAATACAGGGTAATTCCACCTGAAACATAAGGGATCTAGCAACATTAAGAAGATGCCTATGTTTCCTTTCAGCTATACCATTTTGTTGGGGTGTGTATGTACAAGAGGTTTGATGAATAATTCCTTTGTTTTTAATAAACTCAATCATTTTGTTATTCAAAAATTCAGTGCCATTATCACTTCTAATACTTTTGATTATTTTACCAAACTGATTTAAAATTAAGTTATAAAACAGTTCAAAACAACTAAAAACTTCTTCTTTTGATTTTAACAAGTAAGTCCAAACAGCTCTTGAATAATCATCAACAATTGTTAAGAAATATTTGAATCCATCTTTACTCTTGACTTTATATGGTCCCCATGTATCAAGATGAATTAATTCTCCTAAGTTTTTAGTTTTGTGTTCACTCAATGGAAAAGGTTATCTTGTTTGCTTTGCCTTATGACAGGTATCACAGGGTTCAGTGTTATCATTGACTTTACTAAAACCAAGTTTATCACTTAATTCATTTAAAGCTTGATTAGCAGGATGACCTAACCTTTCATGCCAAAGTTTATGTTTAGACAAATTAGTATATATCATGTTGCACTTAAACATCTTACCATGTAAAGTTTCATCAAAAAAGTAAAGACCATCAAATTTACTACCAGACCCCATTAGTCTTTGATGAATTAAATCCTGTATATAACATTTACTTTTGTCAAAACTCACAACTAAATTACTGTCCTTATTCATTTTATTGACAGACAATAAACTAACACAGTATTAAGGAATAACCAACACATCATACAGTTCAATAGTGTCAGACAGTTTTAAGTTCCCCATTTGTAAAATTTTAGCAACAGTACCATTTGGATGATTAACAGTTAAGTTCAAATCAGTAACATCAATAATATTATTTAAGTTTTGAGAATTAGAAACCATGTGTTGATTTGCCGCTGAATCAATTATCCATCCTTTAGAAACAAACTTAGACTGAAAACAGTTTGAAGAAATTTTTTTTTTTTTATCAAAATGAGTATTAAAAAACACATTATTGTTTTGAAAGTTACCTGACATGTTTGACTCCATTTGACTGTAAGCAGGTTTCTCATTAACAAAACTAAGTAGCTTCATAATCTGTTCACTAGTAAGTTGAACATTAGTAGCACTAGTATCATGTTTATCACTAATACAGTTATTGCTATTAATCCTATGTGCACCTTGATTAAATGGTTTCTTAATATAGCCAGGAGGGTAACCAATTAATTCAAAACACTTTCAATAGTGTGACCAAGCATGTTACAATTAGTGCATTTTAAAGGTGGATTTTTATATTTTTTCTTGTTATTATTAGACTTATTACTAACAATATTAACAGTTTTAGAATTAAAGGCAGATGATTGTGTCTTGCTAACATTAGAACTTGATGAAGTATGCATTCTATGTGACTCCCCGTAGATATAATAGAAAAAGCAGTTTTAACAGTAGGAACAGGATCAGAAGTGAGAATTTGACTTCTAATAGGAACATATACATCATCAAGACCCATTAAGAATTGCATAAGCTTTAAAAACTGTATATGTTCTTAAAAAGACTTATTTGCAGACACAATATCATCAATTTTAATCATATCATCAAATTGTCTCCACATAGCATTCAACTTATGATAATAATCAGATAATGATTGATCAGATTGACTACATGAATTAATTTTTTGATATAGATTAAAAGTAACAGAGGCATCTATTTTATCATAGGTTTCTTTTAGTTCAATCCAAACAGATTCAGCAGTTTTAGAGAAAATTTGACCACTATAAACATCCTCAGATAAATATAATAAAATTCAGGTAAGCACAACAGAATTACATATATCCCATTGACTGAGTAAAACTTCATCATCTTCATACTCATATCTAGGACATGAACCATCAATAAATCCTAATTTAATTTTAGTTTGCAAAGCAAGTTTGATAGCACATGATCATACATTATAATTTTCAGTACCTTTTAATTTTTGAGTAATAAGAGATGCACCAGAGGTATCACTAGGATGTAAATAAAGTGGATTATTAAACTCTAAACTACTAATCTTAGTGATACTAGCAGAACTAACATAACTATCATCAGACATGATTACAGAATCAAGAAAAGAACAAATAAACAATTAAAAAAATACAGTAAACACACAGTAAAAGATAATCAACAGATTTAGCAATTAAAACAGTAACCAAAAACAAATAGCACACAATAACTGCAACAAATTCACAGTCCAGACACCTGTAAGGAAAGAAAACAAACCCCGATCGACTGGTTACTAACCAGGAAACCTGTAGAGATGATTTACACTATAAATGGTCAAGATCAAACTACGCTTGATCAGGTATTCATAGATCTCAAAGGATCTAGATCAAGAGTTGGGCGTAGTGATCTGGTCAAAAAAGGTTAAAGAAAACACTAATAAACGCGAGACTCCCCTTTGAAGAACTAAACAAAAAAGAATCCAAGAATGAAGCAGTAGCAGCGGAAGAACGCAATTAGGGTTTTGAAGTGAAACCCTAATTTAAAAGATCAATGAACCCTAGCACCAACAGGATCAACAACCGAACCTAAACACAGTAAAAACACTTTTCTTTCAATCGGCTGAAAGAAGAAGAATCAGAAACACCGAAACCCTAATTTTTCAATTCGATTGAAAAACTGGAGACGAACACGATGAAGACGAACACGATCGAATCAATCAACCTTGTCGCTCTGATACCATGAACAAACACACAGAAAGTCTTCCAATCACAGGAAGTAAAACTTCCAATCACAGGAAGTTAGAAATTACAAAAAACCAAAAAACTTAATTGCAATCAACGATTGCAACTAAACAGTATGATCACACAATCACTCTCTATCAAGTTCAACAGATTTGAACTTGAATACACTCACAGTAGTAGAAATCAATAGATTACAGAATGAAAACCCTATCTAGGGTTAGAGAGAATTGAATGAGAGAAAAAACCTAAAAATACAGAAATAATGGAATAAATTAAAATAAAAATAAATTAAATTGATATTTATAAATATGCAATCTGCAGTTTAGCCTCTTGAAGTCTTGTTTGAGTCAGCTGCACAAATCTTTTCTTTTTTCTACTTCAGCCACCAAACACCAAGAATAAGAAAATAGCAGCTTCAGTCACTGCACATGCTTAACCCAAAAATAAATACAAATATAATAAGAAATGTTTAGATTAGAAATGTATAAAAATCAATATATACAGTAACTTCTAAAAATTTATGCACGGTGGATGAGGTTAAATTTAAAAAATAATAATCTCTAGTAGTACATTATAATTTATTTCATGTACTTCATAATTTAGAAACTTATATGTGTAGTGTATTATTTATAAATTTTTAAAATATATGTTGATGAGATGCTCCTAAAGAGGGAGCCTGTCTGATTATATGAAACTATATTATCACCTGGATAACAGGTTTGGTATTTGTGGATGAAAGATGTTGATTTTAGATTTGTTATAGATTTTGGATAGTAACTTATCAACACGGGAACCCAAATGCAACGAATTGAATTGAATAGGATTGCTCCATAATTAGAAATATAAAAAATTTGTACCTTTTCTACTTTACTAGGACATTATACCCCACTACTTGAGTAGTAGTACTACAACTTCATAATCAGAATTTTGAACAAACATAAAAAAAAAATTGAATCGTAACTAAAAATAAGTGAAACAATACGGATTAAATAAATTGATAGTATGAAAATAAACAAACATTTGACTTCTTAATAATGCAAGAATCGAATGATGATCTACCCATTGACTTAGAAGTTGTGAAAGTCTTTTAAAATAGGCACAACTTCGAGTCCTACTGTATAAGTATTTATATCTGTTGACAAAGTGAGATGATACTCGATTTTGTCACATGAGGTTATTTTGTAATAACCCGTCCAACATCAGATTGTGAAGAGATATCTGAGTCCCTTAAACTTAAATTGGTGGCTAACTAAGATCTCCTGTTAGTAATTTTTTTTTTTTTTTTTTTTTTTTGACATCAGTTTGGGATCACCCAGGGAGACTTAACCACTCACGCGTTCATCTCCCGTACTTGCATAACCCGCCCCCAACTACTTCCATGGAAGAAACCCGGACCAATCTTGTTAGTAATTCTAGCGAGCTTTAACAAAAACCTGATAACCCCAGTTATAAACCCACTGCAACAAGCAGATAATATTAAGAACACACAAAGATAATGATTAAAATAAGTGCAAGAAACGTAAAGACCAAAGAAATTTAATGTGGTTATGTCCAATCGTCGAATCTAACGATTGGTTTAGTCCAAGTCCAAATAGAGAGAGTCTTTTTTAATGATTTTATGTAGGTGTTCTTCTGATACAATGAGATTAGGATTGCAATTTATTGGTGAAAAATGAAATCGTGTCCAAATGCATGGCTTGTGCATCTCTTGCTGCGTTTCCAAATGAAACACAGTGACTCTGAGCGATGTCGTTAAGATGCATAAAAGTTTTATACAATTTCACAACCACCACTTTAATTTAAATAAATACTCTGTAACCGTTACAAAGACATTGATGCCCATTAACGACAACCTTTAGAAATGTTGCTAGAAAAACTCAATTTAAATTCTTTATATAATTATTAATTTATCGTAAGATATATATGGAGTATAATGTTTAATTCCCAACATTATATTATTATTATATAATACAAGACTCGAACTAACAATTTCAAGGTTAGTGAGCTCCTTTGATACCACTATGCGACAAGCTTTTTTGTACACACGTTATTTATTATTACACTTGCATAATACAATGTTTTGTATTATAACTTAAGTTTGTTTATTTTTATGCTCTATACTTATTTCATGTAAAATATATCTTTAGTAGAGTAAAAATGCTAGTGCGACCATAGAGAAAATCGGTTTGTATATGGACCTGTGTATGTCAATGAGGATAGTTCTCTGGTTTGCTAGGTTCTTTGTTTTTTTGTTTTCTGCTTTGCTAGGTTCTTTGTTTTTTTGTTTTCTGCTGCTCGTCTCGCTTTAGTCTTAATTTTGGTTTAGGTTTAGTTCCCTATTTATATGTTTAGTTTTGTCAGTTAGTTAGGTTGGGATGGTAGTTGAGAGTGTCGTTTTGTTGCTTATGTTTTTGCCACTTGTTTTGTGTTTCGTTTTTGTTTCGTTTCTTTCGTTTTTTAATAAGAAATTTCTTTCTTATACTATATAAGTTCAATTTTGGAAAGAATAAAAAACCTACCGAAGATGGTCCTGGACTCCTGGGGTACTATGTTTTCCTTTTGTATCACTAATAAAGTAAAAGATATGCCTTTAAAAAAAAAAAAAAAAAAAAAAAGTAAAAGATACATACAAATTAAGGAGTAAAAGTTTGAGTTGTTTAATTTAACGTTTGCTTCAATACAAAACAAAGTTGGTACACGGTGCATAAATAAGTAGTACACAAATCTTGTGACCAAATATTTTCATGTCTATCTTTAACATTTACTCTCTCATTCTAATTAATAGTACAAGTTTATCACTGATATTCCTGACAATCCATGCTGTCATTGTATTATAGACATTTAGATCAAAGATATCATTAGTATAATTTCTTTGAATATAAACTTTCATTTATATTAACCCATTAATAACTTTTATAGTAAAACGAAGTTATATGATTATCCTTACTAATGAAATAAGCATTCCATGAATTTTAATAAGAATTGTTTATACTTTAAAGTCCAAATACTTCATGGCTTGGTAGAAGTATTTGGGCCTTTATATCAACATTTGGATTGTGTAGTATTGGGCCGGTCAAATGTGACCAATATTCCACACTATATACTCTTGGAAGATGTCATATTTCAAGCAGTAAAACATTAGACCTCCATTAAATGGAGCGTGATCGAGCTTTTTTGGGACCATCATGCCCCCATAGCGCCGCTATGGGGCGCGATGGTTTGGTTTTTTCGCCGGCGTGATGCTTGCATCACAGGAAGGTGATGGTGCGAATATCGAATGGGGCATGGCCACGTGGAGTTGTAGGTTTCCGTTTGAACAAAATTGAGCCATTGTATTTTTTATTTTTTACTTTTTTTTTAAAAACTTTATTATTTACATCTCTATATAAATACACTACACCTCCCTCATTTCTATATACTCTCATTTAATCACAACTCTTTCATTTACAAATCTAACATTTCTCAAAATCACAAAAAATATCTCAAAATCAAGATTCAAACGAGGCCGGTTCCGGTAATCTCTACAATTTCGGCTAGCCGAATTTGCCCAGTTCAAGCTCATATTCCCCGCAAAATGTTCGGGGTACTCGACCAATTGGCAATATGTCACAACAAAATCTTCTTAACGATTTCAATAATTCGAGCTTCTTTTCACAATTTCTAAATCAACATCAAATGCAACAACCATTTCAACAACAATACCACCAACCATTTAATCAACCATTTCAACAACAATACCACCAACCATTTCTTCAAGATTTGACGAGTTGTCTTCTAGGTGGGAAGAGAAAAAGGATAAAGAATTGGAGAAACGAAGCAAAGGTATTGATCGTATAGTTGAGGAAGAACGAATGAGGTCGGCACTCGAGTGTGTCACAAAATTATTTAAACTTGACGTTAACGACATCCCCGACCCAAAAGAAAGGAAAAAAGCTTTGAAGTTCAAGAAAAAAATGGCCGAGTGTTGCAAAGAATTCATTTCAAGCGACGAGGACGACGCCTAGTAGTTTTAATTTCTAGTAATTTAATAAAGTAATGGTATTTTAGGATTTCTTAAGTATTGTTTTTTATTTTAGTACTTTAATAAATTGTAATCATTTCATTTATTAATTTAAGTGTGTTTTTATTAATATAACTATTTCATATGTTTTATTTTTATAAAAAAAAATGATTTTTGTAAATAAAATTAATCAAGCAAAAAGAAAAACTAATTAAGAATGTAGGACCAATTTAACTCATCACACAAACATCACGCCCACCACTACAAACTCCATCACGCCCTCACCTCCATCACAGTTGCCAACTCAGCACTATACCCCACAAAAACCTCAAAAAAAAACCATCACCCCCATCACCACTAAATAAGGTCTTATTGCAAAACACATTTACATTTCATGGTGTAAAATGATTAGAACATTTTGGTTAAGGTTTAGGCACAGTACATGGCAGAAAAGGAATGAAATGATCATGAAGAATATTAATAGTTCATTTAAAAAAAATTCAACAAATGTAAGTACCTCAATTATATACACTATTGAAGATGATCACCTTAAACTTACTATCTACCTAAAAACATTCTACTAAAATCCTACTACTTTTACAGTTTTACTCTACCTGCTCACCAATCAAATCTAGTCCAACAAGAAAGAATGCAATTCCTTGAAACAGCAAGAAGTAAAAATGAATCCCTTGAGCCGATAACAGACTACGAACGGCCGCAGTCAATAACAAAAAAGCTAACATCAACTCCTTTGTATAAACTTTATTATGTTTCTTCTTCCTATAAGCTTTCATTTCTTCATCTTTCAACTGTTGTTGAAACTCCTCCAAATCAGGTTCCGAGTTATACTTTGGTTTCGGGCCTTTTTCATTTAATGAAATTAGATCGCCTTCTGATGACCGACCGGATTTCTTGGTGACAACCCATTCGTACGCACTTCCAAGTTGAAAAAGTCCCGAGATCATGGCATTAAATTTAGTAACGGACATTGTGTTTTCAAAGAGAAGGTATGGGACGATAAATGGAAACGATTTAGGAGCCGGGAGAATGTTGAGAAACGACATGGTAACGGGGATGTAACAAATGATTAGTAACGGAAGGGTGGCTTCGGGTATGAACATCGTCATTGAGAGTACAATGCAGAAAAGGGTAAAAGAGTAAAATGGTAGGATGAGTTTTCGTAGTAGAAAAAAGAGAAATATTAGATTTCCTTTCTTCCAAATGCTAATCTGCGTAAGCAACGAATTCATATCAGTTGTCGTTTTTTATAAAGGTGGTAACTTTAATCCACTTAAAGGATACACATGTCAATTGGGTTATGCTTTGCTTGAAACATGTCACACTGGTACATTTTTGAACGGTTCAACTCTGAATAATTGAACGGTTTAATATCATCTGTTATTCGGATTTCACAAAACGCATGAATGGTTGAGCATTCAGTGTTGCTGAACCATTCAATTAAGAGACGATCAAATGCAGCCTTAGTATGAAAACGGGTTGAGTAGGTCAAATGGGTCAAAAGTTGCCCAGCATTAAATTTTCATCTTAAAGGTTATATTTGAGAATGTAACTATCAGGGATCTTTTTCGATTATTTCATGTACTTGCAACAAAAGGGCATGTGCGAACGACAAAAAGTGAATACGTACCTTTGATTTGATAATATCAGGCAAGCAAAGTCTAAACAACTGCATAGGTCCCGAATGCCATCTATGTTGTTGTTTCCTGTAGGCTTCGTACGATTCAGGCAACTCACATTGGCACTGAAAGTTTGACAAAAAGGCGTAAATTAACATCAAATAACCTATTCTTATGACATCATACAAGCACTAGTTCATGCCCATTGATGACTACTTGTTAATGGAAGAAAAACTATTGACTTAAAAAGTCAAACCTGCATATACCTCTACATCATTAAGAAAGATCATTTTCCAACCATGCAGATGAGCTCTAACTGCAATGTCCATATCTTCAACTGTGGTCCTTTCTAACCACCCACCAGAATCTTCCAACGCTTTAATCCTCCATACGCCAGCTGTCCCATTGAACCCGAAAAAGTTCAAGAAAATCCCATTCACTTGTTGTTCAACTTCAAAATGGAACGCTAAGTTGATGTATTGTAACCTTGTTAACAAATTCTCATCCTTGTTCACAAACGACCAACGTGCTTGTACCAATCCCAATTCCTCATTATCCTACAAATTTAAATCAAAATTTCTGTTACCTAAATGACACATTACCCATTATAATGGATTATGAAGTAATTAAATCTTAATCGATAATCATGAAATATACTATTTGCAAATTGCAACGGAGATTCATTAATAAGTCAAAACATGATGTAGTACCTTAAAATGAGAGACGGTTTTTTTAAGAAAGTCAGAGGAGGGCTGAAAGTCGGCATCGAAAATGGCAACAAATTCGTAATCTTTAACATAACTACAGCTCATAGCAGATTTCAGATTACCAGCTTTATATCCATCTCTAATCACTCTGTGTCTGTATACAATATTAACACCATCTTGTTTCCATTTATGAACCTCCTCTTTGATCAGCCATTGGGTTGTTGGGTCATCTGAATCATCCAAAACTTGTATTAAAATCTTGGATTTTGGCCAATTTAAATTGCACACAGCCTCAATTGATTGCTGATAAACCTGAATATGAGCAGATATAAATAAATTACCAAGTGTGCATACAAATTTTCAGAGAATTAATGTTCAAAACGAACTACACAAGTTCCAATTCTTTTAGTAATTAGATAATGGGCAACTCAAATTCCAGAAGAAAAAAAAATTGCCCAACAAAAAAGATTTAAACTTGAACAAGAAAAACATCAGATTGACCGATATATAGCTCAAAACTTCAAGAACATTCAAAAGAAACTTCAAAGATTCAATCTTTTTCCATAAATAAGCAAATGGGTACCTCAAATATAAACAAAGATTACCTCTTTTTCATTACACATTGGAATCTGAACAAGAACCATAGGAAAAAACCCATCACCTGCACCATCTTCAACATCAATTAGCCTTTGTTTTGTAACCGGTTTAATCTTCATTACTCGAATCCAAAAACACCCCAAACACATCACAAACCTATCCAAACTCTGAATCAAAAACAAACAAACACACACATTCGCCAAAACTTGTAAAGGTGGTGCAACATACTCGACCCGTATCACAACCCAATTTGAATAAACCCAATCGAAAAAACCTTTAAACTCAACTTTATTTGTCAATGTATACAAATATTGTAAATGCAAATCATGTGTCCTAAACTGCCATCCTTTAAAATAAGCAGCAATCTCAAATACCAACAACAAAACAGATAACCAAAGACAAGCCTTTATGCATGTAACGGTTGACCGAGTAGTCAACCTTTCTGGCTCTGTGTCCACATGGCCTGAGGTTACACGGCGGCGAATGGCGTAGGTGAGAGAAAAGGTTGTGGACGCAATGGAGGTAATGCAGCCGGCGGCCCGGTGTGCTTTTAGGAGTAAAACCCATGTTAGTTGTTTGGCATTTTTGTTATGGGCATGATGATTGATGTTGGATGATACGGTGTCGTTTAGGTAACGTGGGTTGGATCCAAGATTGAGTTCCACCAATGACCATTTGGCTTTCCTGTGTTGGTGGTGGTGGTCCATTTTTACCATCACCGGAGTTGTAACTTGGTGGGTCTTCTTTACCCACAAAGGTATTTGCGCCATTTTTTTTTTTTTTTCCTCCAAGAATCTATTTTTTTACAGGGCTTTATTGGAAGAATGAAGGATGTGAAAGATTCATGGCTGCATATTAGGTTTTGATAGTTATACTAATGAGGTTATATTTTTGTTTTGTTTATGTTTCTTGATTCTTGATTCATTTACAACCAGCGTTGTTACATTGCTTGTTGTAAATAAGATATTTAAATTTGATTCAGATAGAAAATATCATGGTAAATTGTATTTGGAAAGAAAAAAACAGAAGAGAATTCTTTATTTAAAAAAAAAAAAAAAGGATCCTGCAAAAGATAACATGTGTTTTAAACATAATACGTTGAAGGCAACCTCATCTTAAAAGAGTAATTCCATCACATAAATTGTTCTTTAATTGATTATCAATCAAATACATAAATCATCAAATTGTTTTAACTACCATTACTAATGAAAATAGACATATAATAAGATGGAGCTATGCACGTAAATTAATTTAACCAAAGAAGCTTTTGGTTCCAGATGATCTATTGAGAGATGAAAGAATAGAGATGATCACCATGCAAACACAACCAAGAGTAAGAAGAATTGTTGTAATGATACCGCGATGAAAATACTTATCTACCCGCGAATGGAATTGATCGATATCGAACCCAAGGTCTATTGTTGCACGTATGAAATCTAAAAGAGTAACCACTTCATCTGTGTATTCTTTTAACTCCATTGATGCAGCAAAGCCTGCACCAACACCAGTTGCTAATATGTAGCTGACCAACTGCAAAATTATCCAGTGCATCATGGTGCGTGTTAATTATAGTGATCCTAATTAAGTTTGATACTATGTTCTCAAATTAGTCAACTTACCTTATCGGCATAGAAGTCAAATTCAGGAAGACACGAATGGCGAATCAACCTCTTCTCTTTATACGCGTAGTATACCGCGAAAGGGATCTGAAATAACGTGTAGACAACGCCTATGACAGCCGTTGCAAAAACATACCTAACAATAAAAACAAAAACTTGTATCAAATGCATATATGTTTCTTGGCTGAAAAAACTAAAAGTTCGTTCCAAATGATACGAACCTGTAAGTCTTGATATCTTTCCATGTGTACTTATCACCACCGAGTTTGTAAGAATTGCATAACAAGCAAACCGCAGAAGCAACTAAAAACAAAAGAGTAAGGATCCTTAACACAAGAGCGCTGTATGCAATAGTTTTGATCGTCATCTTTACTTCTTTTATTCTGTTAACTTGTTTTTATGGTTCTTGATCTAATCTTTTTATATGGCCATTTTGTAATAAGTACAAACAGGTAAACACCAAATGTGTGGATGTTATCAAGGTGATATTTTTGTCTCAGTTAGGAACCAAATCGCCACATTGTTATAAGTTAAGCAAGAAGCTGCCGGCTTCTCACTTTCATTGTTTCCGCAATTTTTAATTGCTTTTAACTCGTTCCTATCGTAATCGTATTAAAATTGTTGCCTTTTTGTTCTTCACTTGTTCTCATGGGTTCAATGTTGATTATAGCTCATTTAATGGTATACTTGCATACTATTTTGCTTGTTTTATGTGGATTGTCAAGTTAAATGTCGTTTAATTCGATTTAAGGAAGTATTTTATGTATATCGTTTCATAATTTTAATAACTACATCAATGTCCTTGTAAAAATTAGAATTACTTTAACATCATTTTCAACCTATGAAATTATACACTGATATACAAGCCTTAAAAGTTTCTAACTTATGATACCTAGATTATAACTCGCAAAATAAAACATTAAATAAGTACTCCATTTATTATTAATATTATTAAAACTGAAAAAATGGAAACTGAATACGAACCCTGCAATCAAATGAAGTAAACGAAGGGCTCATTTAACTCGCCTCAAAAGTGAATATGTTATAAGATTGCCGGTGCCGGTTGCTTTCTGCCGAGCACGACCCCAAACATATCGGCGTGATTCAAGAAGAACGTATTAGAAGCCTTATTTGTGATCTAACCAATTTCACCCCCAGTAGAGTAGATGTTACTTTAGCATTGTGGTGGAGCTGTGATTCTGAGTTTGATTATTATGTTAGAGAATTAAGAATAAAGAATTTACGGTAAAAGGGCGTATTTGTTTATTTTAATTGATTGAAAAGGGTAACAAAGTAACTGGTTTTTGTTTTTTGTTTTTGTTTTTTTTTTTTTTTAAAGCAGTATATGGTATTTATATAACTCAAAATGGTTCATACAACATTACATACCCCATTGAGAATTAAAAGGGGCCAAAAACACGAAATCGCAACATAATTACAATACTCACGTGCTATTTAACGAGACGTTAAGCAACAGTTTTAAATAACTACGGATTGGGGATTATGAACACAAGAATGCCAATCGATAGTCTTCTCTTTGCACATTTTCGCAATCCATTCATACGTCTTTGTTTGTATTTCGCACAATGCCGTGGGAGTAGTCCAACACTTTTTATTGAAGACCATTTGGTTCCTATTGCTCCAAATGAGATAACCACTTGACCATATTACCGCTTGCCAAATTTTACCTCCAATATCCGTCATCGCAACACTTGAATTACCAAGAAATATCTCGTTGACACTTAGTGAAGATGAAACATTCAAACCCCACCACTCGAAGACTTTAGACCATACCTCGAAAGCATATTTGCAAAAGATAAGAGAATGATCTACCGTCTCCAAGTCGTCGTCGTCGCAAAATGGGCATCTAACGGAGTGGAGATCAATACCACGCTTTTCTAACAAAGTAACTGTATTTTATTTTGAATTTTGCTAACGAGTCATTAACCCCTCAACTTGTCTTTATTTACCTCTTAATTAATTGAATAGTAGCATTGTATGCCGAACAATTAAACATTTTGCGACTTGTTTTTAACCTTTGAATGAGTTATGATGCTGAACTATTCAGAATTGAAACACTCTCTTAATCATTAAGTAGTTAAGTTTATGTACTCCGTAATATTCAGCTCAAATAATAATATCCGGAACATTAACAAGTATACTGAATTATTATTTTTTGTTATAACATGTTAATAAGGTAATTTTACATAATTCATATCATTTATTCAAAATGATTATCAAACAACTTTTTCATTCAGAGCCAAGCTTATTCATAGACGTTAAATCATTCAGATTATAAACCATTCAACGCTAAATTATTCAGTTTAAAAAATACAACCTTAATGTGTACAATTTAATAACGGTCATTTTGAAAGTGACAAGTAATTGTTGTGTGCAATACAATAAAGCGTGTTAAGGGCTACCGTTAACAAAATCTTTTTATTTTTGATACGTGAGAAGACAATTTTATCTCTACTCTCGAGTTTTGAATGGAGAGAAACGAAGTAAAGTAAAGAGAAAAAGGAAGAAAGGAAGAGATTCAAAACTATCCAATTTGAAAGTGATTGTGAGAGAAATTTAGGCATAAATATTCTTTCACTCTCTTTCAGTTTCTCTCCTTAGAAATACTCAGGAACACCAAATATCTTTTATATTTTTTCAGTTATTTTTCTTTCTTTCTTGAAAAAACTCTAAAACTTAGCGTTAGACTTGAGGAGTAGCGTATTTCAAAAGAGGAAGACGAGGTGAGAAGCCATAGCATATTATATGCATTTTGCTTCTCAGTTTCTGCATCATAATCCACTTGATATGGAAATTGTGGCGGTTGTTCCATGTTAGGACTCAATTTATCATCGTAAATGTATCGATTTGTAGCTTGCCCAGTGATACCACTGGCATGACATTTTCAAACCTGTATAGTTTCACAACTAGCTTGAATTTTCAAAAATCAAAAACTTTTCATGAAGGTCCTTATTTACCCGGGGATCAAATCTTTTTGACTTCACCGCCTATCGTCTTCATTTCTTCGTCACTCATAAATATCCCGAAATCCGTCCTCATGATGACTCAAACACTTTCACCGACATCGATAGGTTCTTCATTGCCATCCTCCTCCAGTGTATCACATCTCTCCTTCAAAGATATTGTAAATGTTCTTTATCAACGTACATTGATTCGAAGCTTAGCACAGAGTCTCGATGTTATAACAGCTGTTGCTCTTTCCGTGCTTCACAAAGTTAGCGAATGTTATCATATAATTTCACGTAGCTCAGTGTTACGTCCTCAATGAGATGATTATGACAATTCTGAGTCACGAGGGAGAGAAGAAAGCTATATGGGGTACTTAATCGAATTATTTGTCAGGGGAGAATATTGGTACATCAAAAGTTAAGGAAGATATTGGTACACCTAACACATCTGGAGGAGATGGTCAAGGAGTTAGTCAATAACACATCTGGAGGAGATGATCACGAAGTTAGTCAATATGATGAAGATTTGGATCTTTTGTAATTTGCACTATCTTATATCAACAAGTGTGGCATGATGAAGTGTGATCCAACATTCATCATGAGGGGGAGAACACGTTTATATGTTGATACCCACTTTCATTTCACCAGCAAATTCAAGGAATCCAAGATTTTAAATCAAAGACACGCAAGCATCAGTGGGCCACAAAATCAAAATGATTATTGTGCCGGTACTGGTTTTGATTCATATGTGACGAAATCTGCAACAACTCATCACAAAGAGCTTCCGCAACGCAACTTCAAAAGTAGATTTAACAAAACATATACAAGAATCATTTGTTGAAACTTCAAGAGCAACAAAATCAGAAGATTATCATTCAGAAGACTACTCTGATAATGTCAAGACAAGTTTGAAGAAATCTCGTCAAAATCTGAAGATAATCATGTGTTTCAAAAGAGAGAGACTTCTCGAAGAATTTCAAAGCTATTTAAGTCAACAACTCGTTCATCAATAATCTTCTCTAGGATTCAAAGTCATTATGAAGACGAACAAATACAACTCAAAGAGTTCATCGTCTTCAAGATAAAGATCAAAAAGGGGAGATTGTTATCATAGGAAGAGTTTATTCGACCAAGCCAATTATCGAGAAACATACAAGCACAAATCAATACATAGGGGGAGATTGTTATGACTCAGTTTATCATCGTAAAATGTATCGATTTGTAGCTAGGACTTAATTGTAAAGGGAGTGGGTATTGTGTCTATAAATACCCACACACCCTCATTGTTAGGGATTGATGCTCCTAACTATGTTCAAGAGAGCAAGTGAAAGTTAGTGTATTTTGATAATAGTAAGTTAGTTACAATTTCTCTCTCTAACCTCACAAGCTTTCTCTCTCTAGTTCTAAGCATCATTCGTCCATCAAACAACAAATCGAAGCTATAATTCAGGTAATTACATTCCATGTGGTTGGTCGCTTCACACACTCCTTCCAGTGCAATTTTTTCTCTACTTGGTAGGATTTTAAGTTCGGTTTTTAATATTCCGATGGCCGATTTCCTAAAGGGTTGTTAAGCTGTGTTTTTTGGTGGTTTATTACTGATGGTTTCTACTTTAGTTTGGTAGCTTATTGTATTTCGAGGTGTTGAGTCGATAGTGGTCATAGATTTTGATATTCCGTTCAGTAACTCACTTTAAACACTATTCAATTTGGATGTGTCGTGGGAACTTTGTTTTGTTTCTTCAACACGCACTATGAATTGCATTAAACAAGCGTCTTGACTAGGACTGAATAAACACGCTCGAAAAGGGAATGGATCTTGAACTCCAAAAAGACCAACTTGAAACATTACCCTAGACTACAAACTTCTGCTAGACCACCTTGCACCTCAACCAATTTCTAAACTTACTAGGAAACCACCTTAATTGCACCTTAATGTTGCTTTTAACAATATCGTTTAAAGTTTAACTTATCACTTTGTATTTTAAATTTCAGAATTTGCTACTAAATCACCAGTCTAGCTAATAGCCTAAAACATGTACACTCTTGAGTATGATATTATCAGGCCCATTATGGCATGTCTTTCTCACAAATTAAGACCAATAACACTGGGCCGGGATTTGGTTCAGGACCCGGTTTTATATTACATACAATCTAATCTATCTAATTCTAATTCTACTTTCTAATCTTCTAATTAACAATCTATATTATATATAATAACAAAGTCAACTTTTGCTAATCATCATTCAAAAATTTAAAATGGAGAAAAAATGACCATTAGATTAAAAAACATCTTTACATAATAGCCATTAGATTAATTGATCACTCAACAATTTTCTCTCTCCTCATTTTCAATTGTTGAGTGACAATACTGCCCCCTACCCCTCACCAAAGCATACCCGTAACAATTGAAATTAGGAAAACAGGATGCACAAAACATCATTCATTCTTCAATCGAAACGTATCTAAAAAATTAGCATGCTACACTTGAAATTTACAGTAAATCGTATTCAAAACACAAAGATCAATCATCGAAATTTGGAGTTCCAAATTTTGTATGTGTTGATTATTCGATCCTCTTACGATCCATGAAAAACAAGATGTACCAGAAACCATGAGGAAGCGTGACAATATCAAATTAGGGTTCTTCGATTTGTTTAACGTAATTCGTACAACAATTCGATCTACCTAGATGTTGAAGACGGCATGAAACATCGATGATGAATACCTAGGTGAGAGTATCGTTTATTAATCTTTTATTTATTTATCTTATATTTATTGAATTTAAGTTCTCAAAATCGAATAACTATTACTAATTGGCTATCAATTTAACGTCTTCATACGTTTTTCATTTCTATGGATTAGTTAACCACCAAAACCTGTAGTTACTCTTCTGAATTTGCAATCTCGAATAATGTTAGGGTTTTTGATGTTATACGAGGTGTATATGAAATAGCTTTATTTTTACAACTAAATACTATTAAATATGCTACAATTTTACACAAGTTATTTATTTATTTATCGAGTGGATATACTTAAACCTTGCTACAACACTTATAGGTAGTGTACCTAATCGTACAGTAGTGTAGTTTTTAGTAAGTCCGGTTCGTCCACAGGGAATCTTTTAAACAAAGCTTAACGCTATATTAGTTTTAATTTATAAAAATACAAATATATATAAGTAATATTATTATTATAAAAAGGGGGTTTTTTTACCGTTTAATGACCGGTTTGTCGATTTTAAAACTTAGTCGCAGTTAAAACCTAATGTAAAATATTAAAAATAAATATAACTTAATTTAAAGCGTAAAGTAAATAACGATAATGAAATTGCGATAAATAAAAGTGCGATAAAATAAAATTGCGATAATTAAAAAGTACGATAATTAAAAGTGCAATTAAATACAATAACAATAAATAAAAAGTACGATAATTAGAAGTGCAATTAAATATAAAATAAAGGAAATTAAATATGAAATAAAAGAATTATGCTTATTTAAACTTCCGTAATCATGATGTTTGACGTGTTGATTTTAGTTTTATGCACATGGGTTAACTGTCCTTTGTCCTGGATTATTTAATATGTCCGTCTGGTTTTTGTCCATAACAGTCCATCAGTCATAAATATAAAGTGCGAGTGTCCTCGTCAAATTATCCTTATACCCGAAGTTAAATATTCCAACTAATTGGGGACTTAAACTATAACAAGATTTTAATACTTTGTTTAATAATTACAGCAAGTTATCGACTGCGTGTAACCCAAGGTTTTAATACTTTGTTATCAATTATGCCAAGTGTCCTTGTACATAATTTCACCCCTGTTTTAATAATTCTAGTGACTATTAATCCATTCCCGTGTCCGGTTAAATGAACGATTATTCGTACATATAAATACCCCGCCCATCGTGTCCGATCGAGTGTATATGGTTATTTATAGGGACGTCCAATTGTAAATCTTTATATTAAAATTAACAAACTATCATTTAGTTAAACAAATATAAAGCCCATTAATAGCCCATAGTCTAATTTCCACGAGTGTCGTTCTTTTGTCCAAACCCCAATAATGGTACAAAACCCAATTACCCAAATTTAAATATTTAGCCCAACATCATGATTACTTCAGCTTAAATAAGCATAATAATAACTTAGCTACGAGACATTAAATTAAAAAGGTTGAACATAACTTACAATGATTAAAAATAGCGTAGCGTTACACGGACAGAATTTCGACTTACACCCTTACAATATTCGCTAACATACCCTTATTATTGGAAATTAAAATTAAAATTAAAATTAAAATATATATATATATATATATATATATATATATATATATATATATATATATATATATATATATATATATATATATATATATATATATATATATATATATATATATATATATATATATATATATATTTACGTATATAGAGAGATAGATAGAATTAGGATATATAAAACGTTCAGAATGCGCGAGCTTTTATAGGCATTTTTGTCCAGGACAGCTCCGCGAGTCGCGGTATTTTTGTTCTTCACACTCCGCAAGTCGCGGAGTTTGACTTTACAGCTCACTCCAATTTGGATCTTAGTCTGCCGACGGTTTTAATATATAAATATAATATATATATATATATATATATAATTTATATAATTAATGATATATTATATTATATTTATATACATAGTTAACTTGTAATTTTTAGTCCGTTGCGTCGAGCGTTGAGAGTTGACTCTGGTCCCGGTTCCGGATTTTCGAACGTCCTTGCGTACTATTTTATATCGTGTACTTTGCGTTTTAAATCTTGTACTTTTGTAATTTTGAGACGTTTCTCATCAATAATTGGAACCTCTTTGATTGTATTTTGTACTTTTGAGCTTTTTGGTCGTTTGCGTCTTCAATTCGTCGAATCTGTCTTTTGTCTTCACCTTTTATTATTTAAACGAATATCACTTGTAAATAGAACAATTGCAACTAAAAGCTTGTCTTTCTTGAGGAATAATGCTATGAAATATATGTTCGTTTTTAGCATTATCAAATATTCCCACACTTGAGTGTTGCTTGTCCTCAAGCAATATAGTCTTGAAATACTAGAATCACTTCTTTATTCTTCACACTTTGTACATCAGTGATTTCTTTACGGCAGTATAAATAATGGTAGTAACGATGTGGTTTATAGTCCCACATGACTATAAAATTTAGATCCTTTAAGGAAATTGGATCTTTATGAAAACATTTGATCTTTTGAAAATTCATTCTAGCTTTTACCCTAGTTAAGTTTTCCGGAATAACCCTTCACCGGTGTTTGCAAAATATTTTTGTGGGTTTGGTGGGTTTCAGATTTGAAAATTTTAGCTCAAAACTTGTGGTTTTGTGTCACCCACTTGCTAACCTTGTATTAGGAAAGTAACACGTCCAGTATACTTGCTCCGTATATTACCTTTCGATAAACTACCGTCCGGTTGTAAAGGAAAGCGTTGAACAAGCAACTATTAAGGCAATGTCCCCTGACATGCTTTTAATTATGGTCTATAACGTGTCGGACGCAATTACTATCCTTTGTAGGAGCAATAGTAAAGCTCACCCTTATAATTTTTTGGTCTGGCACAAGGTCCTGTCTTTGACCATACTATGCAACTACCGTTCTTACGGTTGACACCCGATTTGGTTCAGGTGACCTAATGAATTCCAGGTGAATTCCAAGGATTTTACGTTCAATGGTAATGAACGCATTGAAAATGGGTTTTCAGAAAACAAATCGGTTTGTAATTTTGATCAAAATATTTTCTCGTTCAAGCTCGAGTTTAGATATCATTGAATTCCTTGAGTTTGTAATTCTCAATCTTTAAGGTCAATCTCTAGGATTGAGTAATATCAGTCTTAAAAGCTGATTTTTGATCTTTAAGGAGATTATCCTTTCTGGAGATCTGATTCATTAGTCTTATCCAGCTAATTTGCACGGCGTCCTCCCCATTTTACGAGACAGATCCTCTCATGGTTAGGATAAGTCTGACCACTTGGCGACCCTGTTTGATGCTGAGGTCCGTGGATTTCCTGCGGATTTTAGAGATGACTTTTCTAGGTTTTTCGTCAACCTACAGCTGGTCTGGATGACAACTTCTTGACCTAAATCAAGAAGCGCGTTTCTTTTTCGGAAAACTTTACCTTTTAATGATGGAATTAATTCATCGTGTAGATCCATCTTTTTTACAGTAAATCGGGTAAAACTGTTTAGTTTAGTCCAAAGCAAAAGTATTTTCAGTTATTTGTTACATAAATATGTGACATATGTTTAAAATAACTTGGTAAATTTTTCCACACTTGGCTTTTATTTTCCTTTTTATTGTCCTCTATTCCATTTTAAATGAATTCTAACATTTTGGTTTGTTTCTCAATTTATGTCCTTTCCGAGGTAACAATAATTTCGGTGTTAACATCTAGTTTTATCGTTCATAAATATGTATAAACATTATTTTGAGTTCATTTAATTGAAAATTTTTACTAGAATTTGGTAGTCAGTATATAAGACTAGGGCTGTTCTTTATTATCAGAGAGCACTAGATTCTAATACAACTACTGCGTTACTAGTATTTTTTAAAAAAAAAAATTAACATTCTGAAAGAATTTAACCCCTTCCCACACTTAAGATCTTGCAATGCCCTCATTTGCAAGAAATCAGTAACAATTTAAATTATTGAGGGTGATTAGCGTAGAAAAATGATTAAATTTTACCAAAGTTTCCAAACATATTGTTGTTTGTGTTGAATGATAAATGGTGCACATCATTTGTTCATTCCGTCTTGTTGTTATGTCACATATATTTTGCATCTTGTCGTTAAAATTAGTTACTTTTGCTGAACTTAATGCCAGTCTTTGAAAATGCGTTGTTTTACCCTGTTGTGTACATAAGATAAACTGCAAACATATATACATATTTTTGAAGTTTGGTATATTACCCCACATTCAAAAATTATTAAAATCTAATAATAAAAGTTAGAAAATTATAAAAACTATTACAATATCAACATAAGTGCTAAATGTAGTAACATTACAAAAATAAAATAAATAAAACTAAATAAACTAGGGTTGATACTGATACCAGTAGGGGTTCCATGCATAACCGTATGTGTTATAAAATGCTTCAGCTGGGTTATAAGTAGGATACGGTGGTTGGATTTCTATAGACCAGGGAGGAAATATGGGCTTTGGAGTAGGAATATAGTTTCTACCTATATGTTGGCAATGAGCTATGATGTGATTTTGATGAACTTGCCAATCTTCAAATGCTCGATGTCTAGCATTTTCATACTCTTGTGAAGCTATAAACCTTTGCATTTCTGTCATTTCATTTCCCCCTCCCACATTACCTGGCTGTTGATTTCTTTCAACCTGTGGATGTCTTTCATTATATTGTACTGCGGCGTTATTTCGCCTCTTCAAAACCTTAGCACCATGATATACATTTAAACCAATTGTATCGTGGGGTTCTGGTTCTTCGATTAATAATCCCCCCCGACTTATATTCACATCGAGATACTCGACAATTAATGTAATAAATATACCACCTCCTATTATACTGTGCGGTCTCATCCCCCTAACCATAGCCGATAAATAATAACCCACACAATAAGGTATACTTACAGCGCTTTGTGGGTCTCGAATACACATGTGGTAAAATAAATCTTGCTCATTCACCTTTTCCTTATTTTTACCTCGCTGTGTAATCGAGTTCGCTAGAAACCTGTGAATTACTCTTAACTCAGCTCTATCTATATCCAAATAAGAGTAATTTCCCCCTTTAAATCGGTGATGGCTAGTCATTTGACTCCATATACCATGCGTATCAAAATTTTCATCAATCTTTCTACCATTTAATATCAACCCTCGACAATCGGCAGATGCTAGCTCCTCAGGCGTATATATACGTAAGGCCTGAGCCATGTCTAGTAGAGACATGTGGCGCATCGAACCTCCTAACAAAAATCTAATAAAAGTTTGATCGGTTAAACTAGCTACCCGATCATTTATTTCTATACTACACAATAATTCTTCACACCATACTTTATATACAGGTCTACGCATGTTGAATAATCGTACCCAATCGTTAAAAGTAGAATTACCATACCTCTGTGTAAGTAATTCTCTAATTGGCTCTGCCAATTGCACTACCTCTAATGGTTCCCATTCTATTACCCTAGGTACTTCAACAGCTTTAGAATGAAGAGTGTGCAAGCCCCTTTGGTATTTTGGATAATCTATCCAACGTCTGTCTAATCTCAAGTTCGGGTGCAAATCTTCCACGTGCATATCTGAAAATGTCATAACTGGATGAGGTATATCTTGTTTGTAATAGTTATCAACATCCTATTGTTCCGCATTCTCAGGAGGAGCAATGCGAGCTTGGGATGAAGATTCACCCCTTTCAGTCTGCAAAACACATCAAACACAATTTTTGTGCATCCAAATATGCATTAGTGTCAGCAAAATCATCAATCAAAATAATTACAATGACATGTTCAATTTATATCAAACTTATGCTCATTTTCATATTTTTATCAAATCTACATTTTTTCAAATAAGCATATACGAAAATGTTCGCCAAGTTCATAAGCATTCAACTCAAATAACATGTCAAAATAATCATTATTAGCAATTAAACAAGTTTCAAATGGCAGTATCTCTCAAAAATCAAGTTCATGAATTTTAGACTTGAAAAGTCCACTTTAATTCTCAAAAATCATGTTTAGGCTCAAAGTTTGGATCATTTAACTACCTAAACATGTTACACTACTTAATTTAGCAATAATTCATGACAAAAATCGGTCATAACCTGTTTATATCAAAAAGCCCCAAATTGCTCAAGAACACAAACCCTAGATTACTCAAAATTTGAAGTTTAAGGCTTCTAATCATGTTAAATAGCATCAATCTAGGTTATACAAGCATAATACATAAGCAATTTAAGCATAATTACACTAAAAAGCATCAAAATCGTATTGGGTATAAATTTGCTCAAGAACACTAAATATTCGGATTAAAGGGTGTTTTGATGTAGAAATTTACCGTTTTCCTTGAGTAATTCCTTGATAGCATTCTTCTCAACATGATTTTGTGAAAGATTTGATGAAAAACGGCCAAAAATTACGAATTTGAGAGTGTTTTTGGGTGTGTTTTCGCAGTATTTTGGGGTGTTTGTGTGTTGGGGATTGTCTGATCGATCCCTTTTATTTTATTTTTTTGGATTTTGCAACCTCCGCGAGTCGCGGTGTATAACACCTTCAAACTCCGCGAGTCGCGGTGTTTTTTTTTATAAAAACCTTAACTTATAAAATAATTAATTAATTAATTTTAAAATTTTGTTTCCCTTGTTATTTAGGACGAGGTCGTTTCGGAACGATGTCCTAGTCCGTCCCTCGATAAAATTTTAAAATTTGTCAATTTAAAGCGCGGTTTTAAAAGCAAAGATTTATGAGTTTTTTAATATTTTTGGCATACTTTAATTCAATAAGATTAAAAATAATGATAATAAAAGTTCTCGTCCCTCCCTCGGGTAAAGCAATTTCGGTTCAAAGACCTAGTCTTCAACTCACGACGAATTTTAAAATTCATATTTTTAACTTAGCGAAATAAAGTAAATTTTTGTTTTTAAATTCACACCAAACTTAAATTTAAAATGCATAAAATTAAAAATTCATATTTTTTTAAAAAAAATTAAAAATTCACACCAAACTTATATTATATTTTTGTTTTTATACATACAAACTTATATTAATTTTTCAAATATTTACAATTTTAAATAAGTTTATATATTAAATTAATATTTATATATTAATTTAAAAATAAAACATGGTAAAAATAAAATTAAAAATCTTTTTGGTCTTTTATCCCACTTTAATCAATCGAATATTATCAAAAATATACGCCCCTCTTTTCGGTAAAGTAATTTCGGTTCCATGACCTAATTTAACTCATGACGAATTTTTGAAATATTTTGAGTTGATTGATTAAAGATATTTATACCTTAAGAATAAACGTTAAATTTCGCAGTGATGTAATAAATTTTTGTATGATATCAATAATTTCGGTCGCAAGACCTAATTTTATTGAATACCAATTTAATACTTTATAGCGAACAAATTAGCGTTTATTATCAAAAGGTTAAAAATAAAAATAAAAATAAAAACTGTACAAACTTACCTGTGAAATAGATTTCTTAGTGATATGCTCTAGTCCACTCATAAGATAGTCAGACTAATTGGTTTTCCATAGCTACATAGGCGTAACCTCGAGCACTTAATGTTTTTTCTTCTAAACATATGAACGGTCCATCTCTGCATAAAGTAACAAATTCGGTATTTGAATAGGTTTGATTATTTGAACATTTACCTTCGTGTGACCATTTTCCGCATTTGTGACATCTTTCAAGGTGTCGTGCTCTTCTTTTCGCTGCGGATTTTGATTTTCCTTTACCAAATTGTAACTTATTATCTTCGCATCTGGATTCTTTTCTTACTCCGTCCAATTTACTTCTGATTAATGATACTAGTTCACTCGAAAGTGTGTCATTATTTCGTTTAGTGATCAAAGCGTGTAGCATTAGACCATGGTTTAATTCACAGGAAGTCTTCATTTCGTAAAACCTAAAAAAATAAAAATTCAGAATGGGGGGAGAAGACTAGTTCTTTAGGGTCTGCTAGGGAAAGACCATTCGAGTTCCATTTTCGAGAACTACACGAAAACAGAAAATCTAACTCTAACAGAAATACATATTATCCTTTAAAAGACTTGATTCTCCCCACACTTAGTTAGCTGTGGTGTTGAAATTGTGATTAACTTCGTTGTCAACTTCCATTGGACTATCTATGTAATGTTTAACTCTGTGACCATTAACCTTAAATTCAATTCCATTTGAATTTATTAATTCTACTGTTCCGTATGGGAAAATTCTTTTGACTATGAATGGTCCAGACCATCTTGATTTCAATTTTCCAGAAAATAGCTTGAATCGTGAATTGAAAAGAAGAACTCTGTCTCCTTCCTTAAATTCTTTTGAACTTCTTATTCTTTTATCATGCCATTTCTTCGTTCTTTCTTTATAGATTAACGAATTTTTGTATGCTTCATGTCTTAATTCTTCTAATTCGTTTAATTGACTTAACCGTAGACGTCCAGCTTCATGTAAATCAAGATTACATGTCTTCAAAGCCCAAAATGCTTTGTGTTCAAATTCTACTGGAAGATGACATGCTTTTCCATAAACGAGTCTAAAAGGTGTGGTTCCAATTGGAGTTTTTTAGGCTGTTCTAAAAGCCCAGAGTGCATCCTCCAATTTTATGGACCATTCCTTCGGATTTGATCCTACGGTTTTCTCTAGAATACATTTTAAAGCTCGGTTGGTATTTTCAACTTGTCCACTTGTTTGTGGATTATATGCGGTGGAGATTTTATGAGTTACTCCATATCTTTTAAGAACTTTCTCAAGTTGATTATTACAGAAATGAGTTCCCCGATCACTTATTAAAGCTTTCGGTGTTCCAAACCTAGCAAAAAGACGTTTTAAAAAGTTGACTACAACTCGTGCATCGTTAGTTGGGATAGCTTGTGCTTCCGCCCATTTAGATACATAATCAATGGCTACGAGAATGTAGAGATTATTATGATATTTTGGAAATGGACCCATAAAGTCAATACCCCAAATGTCAAATACTTCACATACTTGAATGACATTTTGTGGCATTTCATCACGTTGACTTATTTTTCCGGCCCTTTGACAAGCATAACAGGATTTACAAAGAAGGTGCGCGTCTTTGTAAATTGTAGGCCAATAGAATCCAGCATCATAAACTTTTCTTGCTATGAGTTGAGGCCCATAATGCCCTCCTGTTGGTCCGGTGTGACAATGGTTTAAAATTTTACTAGTTTCATCTCCGAATACACATCGGCGTATTATTCCATCTGGACAACTTTTAAACAAATGTGGATCTTCCCAGAAATATTGTTTTATATCACTAAAGAATTTCTTTCGTTTTTGGTACGACAATCCTTTTTCAAGGAATCCACATACTAAGTAGTTTGCATAGTCTGCAAACCATGGAATTTCATTATAATCTATCTTCAATAGATATTCATCAGGAAAGTTGTCTTGTATGGCCGATTCATTTAGAACTTCTAATTCGGGATTTTCAAGACGAGAAAGATGATCAGCGGCGAGATTTTCTGCTCCTCTTTTATCTCGGATTTCAATATCGAACTCTTGTAAGAGTAAGATCCAATGGATTAATCTTGGTTTAGCATCTTGTTTCGAAAATATGTATCTAAGAGCAGAATGGTCGGTATAGACCACCGTTTTAGCTAGAACGAGATATGAACGAAATTTGTCAAAAGCAAAGACAATAGCAAGGAGTTCTTTTTCAGAAGTTGTGTAATTTGTTTGTGCTCCTTGTAACGTCTTACTAGCATAATATATAGGTTGAAATCGTTTTTCAATCCTTTGTCCTAAAACGGCTCCCATTGCAAAATCACTTGCATCGCACATAAGTTCAAATGGTAGATTCCAATTTGGAGTTATCATGATCGGCGCATTAGTGAATTTCTCTTTAAGAATATTAAAAGATTTGATGCATTCATCTGAAAAGATGAATGGAGCATCCATTTCTAGGAGTTTATTCATAGGAGTGGCAATTTTAGAAAAATCTTTTATAAAACTTTGGTAAAAACCGGCATGCCCTAGAAAACTCCTAACTCCTCTAACATTGGTGGGATGTGGAAGTTTAGCAATTACATCTACTTTAGCTCTATCCACTTCAATTCCTTCTTTTGAAATTTTATGTCCAAGAACGATGCCTTCTTTAACCATGAAATGGCATTTCTCCCAATTAAGTACTAGATTTGATTGTTCACATCTAATAAGCATTCGTTCAAGATTAACTAGACATGATTCAAATGTATCACCGAAGACTGAAAAGTCATCCATGAAAACTTCCATGCATTCTTCTATCATGTCGTGAAAAATCGTCATCATGCACCTTTGAAAGGTTGCAGGGGCGTTGCAAAGTCCAAATGGCATGCGTTTGTAAGCAAAAGTACCATAAGGGCATGTGAATGTGGTTTTCTCTTGGTCTTCGGGTGCTTTGGAATTTGAAAATATCCGGAAAAACCATCAAGAAAACAATAGTAACTGTTTCCGGCTAATCTTTCCAACATTTGATCAATAAAAGGTAAGGGAAAGTGATCTTTTTTGGTGGCGTCATTTAATTTTCTATAATCAATAAATTCACGCCATCCTATTACAGTCCTAGTAGGAATAAGCTCATTTTTCTCATTTGTGATGACAGTCATGCCACCCTTCTTAGGCACGCATTGAACTGGGCTTACCCATAGACTATCAGAAATTGGATAAATTAAACCTGCATCAAGCAGTTTAATAATTTCTTTCTTAACTACATCTTGCATATTAGGATTTAGTCTTCGTTGGCGTTGCACGTACGTTTTATGACCTTCTTCCATAAGGATTTTATGTGTGCAATACGAAGGACTTATTCCTTTTATATCATGAATCTTCCATGCAATGGCTGGTTTATGAGCTTTCGACACAGAAATGAGTTGTGATTTCTCATTTTCAGTAAGAGAAGACGATATTATTACAGGTAATTCAGATTCACCATGTAAATAAGCGTATTCCAAATGATTTGGAAGTGGCTTTAACTCTAATGTCGGAGGTTCTTCTATCGATGATTTGTATCGATATCTGTCTTCTTCTTTTAGCATTTGAATTTCTTCTGTTGTTGGTTCATATCCATTAGCTATTAGTGTAGCTAACATTTCAGTTTCATCAATTGATTCAGTTCCTTCTCCTAAAAAACATTCTCCTGTTCCTTGTAATTCTGGAAATTCTTCTAACAATTCTGCATGTGAATCTATAGTTTGAATATAATAACATGTATCATCTGCAGATTGCGGTTGTTGCATTGCTCTATCAACTGAAAAGGTAACACTCTCATCCTCTATACTTAGGGTCAGTTTCTTACCAAACACGTCTATCATTGCTTTAGCCGTGTTTAAGAATGGTCTTCCTAATATGAGAGGAACCTGAGAATCTTCTTCCATGTCCAGAACAACAAAATCTACTGGAAATACTAAAGTACCAACTTTAACTAGCATGTTCTCCATTATCCCTCTAGGATATTTTATTGATCCATCGGCTAGTTGTATGCTTATTCTTGTTGGTTTCAATTCTCCAAGGTCTAGTTTAGTGTATAGTGAATACAGCATTAAATTTATACTAGCACCTAAATCTGCCAATACTTCTATTGAACTAAGACTACCCAGAAAACATGGAATTGTGAAACTTCCTGGATCGGATAGTTTTTCTGGTATCTTATTCAACAGCACTGCTGAACAATTAGCATTCATAGTAACAGCCGAGAGTTCTTCCATTTTCTTTCTATTTGTGATTAGATCTTTCAAGAATTTAGCATATCTAGGCATTCCTGAAATTACATCAATGAAAGGAAGATTTACATTTATCTGTTTAAACATATCCAAAAATTTGGATTGCTCGGCTTCAAGTTTCTCTTTTTTCATTTTACTCGGGTAAGGAAGTAGTGGTTGGTATGGTTTAACATAAGGTTTAGCCTTAACTGTGTTATCTTCATTAACCTTTTCAACTACCGGTTCTTTTTCCTTATCTTGTTCAGGTTGTGATTCTTGTAGAGTAGGAATGGCTTCATCAGAAGTTACAGGTATTTCAGGTGGTTTAAGTGTTGTACCACTTCTTGTGGTAATGGCTTTAGCTGTTTCATTCCGGGGGTTAGCATTTGTATCACTAGGTAAACTTCCCGGTTTTCTTTCACCTATTAACCTTGCTAGGTTACTTACTTCTTGTTCCAAATTTTGAATAGAAGCTTGTTGATTTCTAAATGCTTGAGCATTTTGTTCATTGGTTTGTTTCTGAGATGTGAAAAACTGTGTTTGAGATTCAACTAGCTTCGTCATCATATCTTCTAAATTTGGCTTTTTATCATCGGTTTGTTGTGGTTTGTTTTGAAAATTAGGTCTTTGCTGATTGTAAGTATTATTGGATACTTGTTGATTGCTAGGACCTTGTTGGTTGTTGTATGGAACATTTCGATTATAATTATGGTTTTGATTGTAAATTGGTCTTGGCGGTTGATAATTATTCTGATAATTATTTCCAGGCCTTTGGTTTATGTATGAAATATTCTCTCTTTGTTCCATTGTTAGTTCAATACTGAGACAATCTTTTGTCAAATGTGGTCCTCCACACTGCTCACAACTAATTCGTATTGAGTGTTTATCCTTAGTCATCTTTTTTCCATTCGTCTCTCGACAGCATCTATCTTTGCGAAAATGGAATCTAAGTCATGGCTAGAATCGGCTCTAGCTGCTTTAGATGATCTAACGATATCTTTTTCTTGGTGCCACTCATGTGAGTGGGAAGCAGTGTTATCAATAATTTTGTAAGCATCAGTTTCGGTTTTCTTCATAATGGAACCACCAGCTGCTATATCGATGTCTTTTCTTGTAGTGATGTCGCATCCTTGGTAGAATATTTGTACTATTTGACAACTGTCTAAACCATGTTGCGGACATTCTCTTAATAACTTTCCAAATCTAGTCCACGCCTCATATAGAGTTTCATTCGGTTTCTGTGTGAACGTAACAATTTCTCCTTGAAGTCTTACGGCTTTAGATGCCGGAAAGAATTGTTTAAGAAATTTTTCAACTAAAACGTCCCATGTATCAATCGCCCCTTCAGGTAACGATTCCAACCAATCTTTGGCTTCTCCCTTTAAAGTCCAGGGAAATAACATGAGATATATCTGTTCATCTTCAACTTCTCAGATTTTAAATAAAGTGCAGATTCTATTAAAGGTACGAAGATGTTCATTTGGATCTTCCTTCGGCGCACCACTAAATTGGCATTGATTAGTCACCATATGTAGAATTTATCCTTTGATTTCATAATCTGGCGCATTAATGTCTGGATGAGTAATTGCGTGACCTTGGCCAGTGCGTTTAGCTCGCATTCGGTCTTCCATACTTAGAGGTTCCAGATTTTCCATAATTGAATTTGTTGAATCTGAATCACTAGAGGATTCTGATTTAATGGTTCGTTCCTCAACAATCTCTGTTTGAATGTGTCATAACCCGACCTTAACCATAAGAACGAATACAATAACATATGATTTCATCGCGAGGTATTGACCTCTATATGCGATATTTTTCAAAAACTGCATTCGTTTTTACAATACAAACCATAGCTTTTATTACAAATACAAGGTTTAAACAACTTAATAATGATTATCGTTTAGCGATAATCTTAGACTTACAAACTTTACATGTGATAATAACAATACGACCTCCAACATATTTTACATTACAAATCCTCCAATATGCAGTTTTATTTTTGACACAAATATGCATACTCAAGATCTTGCTTAAATTCAACATGTTGCAGCGGAAGCTTTTAGTTATCACCTGAGAATAAACATGCTTAAAACGTCAACATAAAGTTGGTGAGATATAGGTTTAATGCCGGCAGCGTTATGAATATAGACCACAAGATTTCATATATAAACGTTTTAATAAAAATATTCTAAGTTGTTGAGCACTTGATAACCATACTTAACATTTAATCAACGTCGCATATTCCCTTTATTATGAAATCTTACTACACCGTACCAAGTGTAGTCACCGAAACGAAGTACTGTGCAACCATTGAATACTGGTCGTCCAGTCCGGTTGGGGTTGTCAGGCCCGTTAGATCTATCAACAGGATTCGCGTTTACAATACCTCATGTAAATAGTAGTTACCAAGTTACAGGGAAGTATGCCAGTGGTACAACTCAACGTAGAATATATATTTTTAATCACTTGTGTCCATAACGTAAATCATAAAATGCATGTATTCTCATCCCGAAATATTTAGAATTTAAAAGTGGGACTATATACTCACTTTTGTCTTGAAGGTATTTAACTCGACTTGGTCTCCGATAGATATCACGAACCTAACCATATATATAATATATCAACATATTTTCTTTTCAAGTAATCGTTACATATATATATATATATATATATATATATATATATATATATATATATATATATATATATATACTTTTAATACTTTTAATATTTTCTTAGTCCGTAGTTAGCAGTCCGATGTTAGTGGTCCACAATTAGTTGCTTAAATAAAATAAATAAAGACCCCATCGTATTCGTATTGATAAGAATTAATCTTGACCCATGGTACCATGTTGTCAAATGACGTGTTGCGTACATAAAGTACCGTGTTGTCAAATGACGTGTTGCGTACAATCATGAGGTCTTATGATTAATCTTCTCGTGTTGTTTACGGGTGGTCCTGAAATATATAAAATCAAATCATAAGTAAATATATATTAAATATTATGTTAATTAGCCAAGATATGATTAATCCGATTTTGTCATAATATGATATATTACAGGTCTTGAAGTGTTTTTAAAAATCAAATTAGAAGGATCTATTTAGTTTGCAAACAAGTTTGAAATCACTCAAACTATGTTCTTGTTGTTAAAATTTTATAACACAAAATAAGATAGCTATATAAATATGAATCGAATAAGGTTATGAATAAGGTTACTACCTCAAGTTACTTGGACAAAGCTACTGGAAAAGGTAAGAAAAATCTTGGAATCAAAAGAGTGGTGGAGTGGGATTGAAAGATTGGAAGTAATCTCCTTGAAATCGGATGACTATATTGATACGTTCTTGAGTAGGTAAATGAAGAGAGATTAGGGAGTGAATTAACTTGAAATAAAATTGGAAATGAAATTGTATGTGTGTGTGTGCAAAATAGCATGATTATGGGATGGATATATAGGAGATTTAGTTTGTTTTCTTGCACAAAAGTCACACATGAGGTTAAATGGCTGGTTCCCACATGTAACATCATGTCTAGTGGCTGATCATTGAAGTTTATTGTTGGTATATACCAATAGTAAATACGTATAGAAGCTGGGTATGATACGGTTACATATACCCTAGATATACTTGTAGAAATTTTGAGGAATCGGAACGAGAATTCAAATATGGACGGGTTTATAACTGTAAAAGAGGCTCAAAACTGGGCTTTTATTTTTGGGTCAGCTCGACCCCAGCCAGGGGCTCTGCCCCTTGGACCCCGCCAGGGGTTGCCACCCCTTGGACCCCGCTTATCGGGGGCGCTGCCCCCGAACTCCCGTCATAATCAAAATAAGTTCAAACAAGTGTGCACTCCACACTTCCCAAAACTTGTTCGATATTTATCAAGATTATTTTAGTTACAAATTAATCCCATTACACTTAAATCATATTGGTGACATAGATCACCAACACATTATATATTGTAAGTATATATGTCAAAGAATGTTACATATAGTTATCGTTTTGAAAACTTAAGTTAGTGGTCTCAAAGTATACTTATAACTCATTGTTGTTAGTTCACAATAAAATGTTAAACCATCCTTAAATCATGTTAAATATGTATAGATATGTACATATACATAATCGTATAATTATCGTGTGTTATATAGTTTGTGATATCATCGGTCAAATTGGACGGTCAAACGTTGTGTGAAACTCTTTTCAAAAACATAAGTCTCAACAGTTTGGATTGCTTATCATGTTGGTAAGGTTTATTTTATGTAAATATTAATCTCATAAGTATAAAACGATCGGAAAAATCCGGGTCGTTACAGAATGATTGGTGGTTCCGGAGGAAAGATTAATGGTTCAGGATCTATGAATCGTCCCTGAATATTCTCCGGATTCTCAATTGTGAAGTCGGGTTCAAAAAATGGATTATCGGAAATTTGAATTGGAGTAACTGGTTGACTGGATGACGATTCTAAAGAAAAATCAACGGCGACAATATTTGCTAGATGTCTTGATCTGGTTACAGGTGGTGAACGTACAAAAGGTGGTGAAAGTCTTGCTCGGTGCATTCACTGAATATCCTATTAGTTTTTAAAAGGAAAGAAAAATTATATAAGTTATCCAATTAATAGACTTTTCTGATTTTGCCCACGTTTCGAATAGCCAAAAGATGCAGCAGAGGGGCAGGATTCATTTGGTCTCAATATAATTGAGTACTGTTTGGCTCCAATAACCCGGTCCACGTACAAATCCAACTATTACTACGAACCAGAAAATTTTGATGTCTATCAATTTAACTACTTAAAATAAATTTTCGTAATTTAAAGAAATTTAGAGAAGAAATAGAATAAAAATCTATGTCCTAAAAACTAGAATGACGAGAAATAAGAAAGAAAAAGAGCGCGTCGAAAAAGGTCAAAAAAGAAAAGGGTTGAAAAATAAAAGGCGATGAAAAATAAGAAAGAAAAAGAGTGACTTATAAAACTTTAAAACACTCGACTAACCCATCCTTATTATTATTACTAACTTAAAATTAAAATTGCAAATTGAGATTACTAATTGGAGTGATAATTGATACATAGGTAAAAGGCGTCGAAAAATAAAAAATAAGAAAGTAGCGCGTTGAAACTTAAAAAAAAACTAAAAACTAAGAATTAAAAGTTGCGTCTAAAAATATTAAAGCTTACAAGTAAAACTATATCCCAAATGGCAATAACTTAAAAAGGTACTAAAACTTAAAAAGGCGTCGCAAAATTCTAAAGCACCTAAATCTTAGTCTAAAGTGAAAGCACTTAAGGGATTTTACGGCAAAGCCTAAAAATCTAGAAGTAAAAATAACTATGGCAAAAACTATATTTAAAACTAAATACGAACGACAAAAATACAAATATTACGATAACAAATAAAAAGATACAAAATATAAAAATAAACTTAAAGTTGTAAAAATTATAATTTTTATAAAAATATTATTTTTATCCTTATTATTTTATAAAAGTATTAATTTTTATAAAACTAATTAAAATACAAAATACAAATTAATTAAAAATTAAAACTAATTATAATAATAATTAAGTAATTAGGGTTTATAATAAATAATAATAATTTATACTCCGTAATAAATGCTGATTAGGGTTGCTGGACACGCGTGTCAGGGTGGCTCCGCGAGTCGCGGTGATTAAATTTTCAAATGAGGTGCAGGCCAAAATCGTTCGGTTTTTAATATTTTTTTATTTATATTTTTTATTTTTATTTTTTAATATTTATATAAAATATTTATATTAATTAAATAAAAACTAAAATAAAAATAGAAATACAGAAATTTTATAAAACTTAAATATTTAACAAACTCTTAAAAATATTTATATTTTTGTTTTTCTTTTTATATTTTCGAATATTTAAAACGTATTTTTACAAAAACGTATTTTTATAAAAGTAAACTAAAAATAAAAATCTTTTTTTTATATTAGCGTTACCCTTCCGGCTTTTAAGTTAGATTTCGATCCCCGGCAGCGGCGTCAAAAATACTTGATGTTATGCGAGGTGTATATGAAATAGCTTTATTTTTACAACTAAATACTATTAAATATGCTACAATTTTACACAAGTTATTTATTTATTTATCGAGTGGATATACTTAAACCTTGCTACAACACTTATAGGCAGTGTACCTAATCGTACAGTAGTGTAGTTTTTAGTAAGTCCGGTTCGTCCACAGGGAATCTTTTAAATAAAGCTTAACGCTATATTAGTTTTAATTTATAAAAATACAAATATATATAAGTAATATTATTATTATAAAAAGGGGTTTTTTATACCGTTTAATGACCGGTTTGTCGATTTTAAAACTTAGTCGCAGTTAAAACCTAATGTAAAATATTAAAAATAAATATAACTTAATTTAAAGCGTAAAGTAAATAACGATAATGAAATTGCGATAAATAAAAGTGCGATAAAATAAAATTGCGATAATTAAAAAGTACGATAATTAAAAGTGCAATTAAATACAATAACAATAAATAAAAAGTACGATAATTAGAAGTGCAATTAAATATAAAATAAAGGAAATTAAATATGAAATAAAAGAATTATGCTTATTTAAACTTCCGTAATCATGATGTTTGACGTGTTGATTTTAGTTTTATGCCCATGGGTTAATTGTCCTTTGTCCTGGATTATTTAATATGTCCGTCTGGTTTTTGTCCATAACGGTCCATCAGTCATAAATATAAAGTGCGAGTGTCCTCGTCAAATTATCCTTATACCCGAAGTTAAATATTCCAACTAATTGGGGACTTAAAATGTAACAAGATTTTAATACTTTGTTTAATAATTACACCAGGTTATCGACTGCGTGTAACCCAAGATTTTAATACTTTGTAATCAATTATGCCAAGTGTCCTTGTACATAATTTCACCCCTGTTTTAATAATTCTAGTGACTATTAATACTTTGTTTAAGGTCAATCTCTAGGATTGAGTAATATCAGTCTTAAAAGCTAATTTTTGATCTTTAAGGAGATTATCATTTCTGGAGATCTGATTCATTAGTCTTATCCAGCTAATTTGCATGGTGTCCTCCCCATTTTACGAGACAGATCCTCTCATGGTTAGGATAAGTCTGACCACTTGGCGACCCTGTTTGATGCTGAGGTCCGTGGATTTCCTGCTGATTTTAGAGATGACTTTTCTAGGTTTTTCTTCAACGTACAGCTGGTCTGGACGACAACTTCTTGACCTAAATCAAGAAGCGCGTTTCTTTTTCGGAAAACTTTACTTCCTTTTAATGATGGAATTGATTCATCGTGTAGATCCATCTTTTTTACAGTAAATCGGGTAAAACTGTTTAGTTTAGTCCAAAGCAAAAGTATTTTCATTTATTTGTTACATAAATATGTGACATATGTTTAAAATAACTTGGTAAATTTTCTCACACTTGGCTTTTATTTTCCTTTTTATTGTCCTCTATTCCATTTTAAATGAATTCTAACATTTTAGTTTGTTTCACAATTTATGTCCTTTCCGAGGTAACAATAATTTCGGTGTTATCACCTAGTTTTATCGTTCATAAATATGTATAAACATGATTTTGAGTTCATTTAATTGAAAATTTTTACTAGAATTGGGTAGTCAGTATATAAGACTAGGGCTGTTCTTTATTATCAGAGAGCACTAGATTCTAATACAACTACTGCGTTACTAGTATTTTTTTTAAAAAAAATTTAACTTCTGAAAGAATTTAACCCCTTCCCACACTTAAGATCTTGCAATGCCCTCATTTGCAAGAAATCAGTAACAATTTAAATTATTGAGGGTGATTAGCGTAGAAAAATGATTAAATTTTACCAAAGTTTCCAAACATATTGTTGTTTGTGTTGAATGATAAATGGTGCACATCATTTGTTCATTCCGTCTTGTTGTTATTTCACATATATTTTGCATCTTGTCGTCAAAATTAGTTGCTTTTGCTGAACTTAATGCCAGTCTTTGAAAATGCGTTGTTTTACCCTGTTGTGTACATAAGATAAACTGCAAACATATATACATATTTTTGAAGTTTGGTATATTACCCCACATTCAAAAATTATTAAAATCTAATAATAAAAGTTAGAAAATTATAAAAACTATTACAATATCAACATAAGTGCTAAATGTAGTAACATTACAAAAATAAAATAAATAAAACTAAATAAACTAGGGTTGATACTGATACCAGTAGGGGTTCCATGCATAACCGTATGTGTTATAAAATGCTTCAGCTGGGTTATAAGTAGGATACGGTGGTTGGATTTCTATAGACCAGGGAGGAAATATGGGCTTTGGAGTAGGAATATAGTTTCTACCTATATGTTGGCAATGAGCTATGATGTGGTTTTGATGAACTTACCAATCTTCAAATGCTCGATGTCTAGCATTTTCATACTCTTGTGAAGCTATAAACCTTTGCATTTCTGTCATTTCATTTCCCCCTCCCACATTACCTAGCTGTTGATTTCTTTCAACCTGTGGATGTCTTCCATTATATTGTACTGCGGCGTTATTTCGCCTCTTCAAAACCTTAGCACCATGATATACATTTAAACCAATGGTATAGTGGGGTTCTGGTTCTTCGATTAATAATCCTCCCCGACTTATATCCACATCGAGATACTCAGCAATTAATGTAATAAATATACCACCTCCTATTATACTGTGCGGTCTCATCCCCCTAACCATAGCCGATAAATAATAACCCACACAATAAGGTATACTTACAGCGCTTTGTGGGTCTCGAATACACATGTGGTAAAATAAATCTTGCTCATTTACCTTTTCCTTATTTTTACCTCGCTGTGTAATCGAGTTCGCTAGAAACCTGTGAATTACTCTTAACTCAGCTCTATCTATATCCAAATAAGAGTAATTTCCCCCTTTAAATCGGTGATGGCTAGTCATTTGACTCCATATACCATGCGTATCAAAATTTTCATCAATCTTCCTACCATTTAATATCAACCCTCGACAATCGGAAGATGCTAGCTCCTCAGGCGTATATATACGTAAGTCCTGAGCCATGTCTAGTAGAGACATGTGGCGCATCGAACCTCCTAACAAAAATCTAATAAAGTTCGATCGATTAAACTAGCTACCCGATCATTTATTTCTATACTACACAATAATTCTTCACACCATACTTTATATACAGGTCTACGCATGTTGAATAATCGTACCCAATCGTTAAAAGTAGAATTACCATACCTCTGTGTAAGTAATTCTCTAATTGGCTCGGCCAATTGCACTACCTCTAATGGTTCCCATTCTATTACCCTAGGTACTTCAATAGCTTTAGAATGAAGAGTGTGCAAGCCCCTTTGGTATTTTAGATAATCTATCCAACGTCTGTCTAATCTCAAGTTCGGGTGCAAATCTTCCACGTGCATATCTGAAAATGTCATAACTGGATGAGGTATATCTTGTTTGTAATAGTTATTAACATCCTGTTGTTCCGCATTCTCCGGAGGAGCAATGCGAGCTTGGGATTAAGATTCACCCCTTTCAGTCTGCAAAACACATCAAACACAATTTTTGTGCATCCAAATATGCATTAGTGTCAGAAAAATCATCAATCAAAATAATTACAATGACATGTTCAATTTATATCAAACTTATGCTCATTTTCATATTTTTATCAAATCTACACTTTTTCAAATAAGCATATACGAAAATGTTCGCCAAGTTCATAAGCATTCAACTCAAATAGCATGTCAAAATAATCATTATTAGCAATTAAACAAGTTTCAAATGGCATTATCTCTCAAAAATCAAGTTCATGAATTTTAGACTTGAAAAAGTCCACTTTAATTCTCAAAAATCATGTTTAGGCTCAAAGTTTGGATCATTTAACTACCTAAACATGTTACACTACTTAATTTAGCAATAATTCATGATAAAAATCGGCCATAACCTGTTTATATCAAAAAGCCCCAAATTGCTCAAGAACACAAACCCTAGATTACTCAAAATTTGAAGTTTAAGGTTTCTAATCATGTTAAATAGCATCAATCTAGGTTATACAAGCATAATACATAAGCAATTTAAGCATAATTACACTAAAAAGCATCAAAATCGAATTGGGTATAAATTTGCTCAAGAACACTAAATATTCGGATTAAAGGGTGTTTTGATGTAGAAATTTACCGTTTTCCTTGAGTAATTCCTTGATAGCATTCTTCTCAACATGATTTTGTGAAAGATTTGATGAAAAACGGCCAAAAATTACGAATTTGAGAGTGTTTTTGGGTGTGTTTTCGCAGTATTTTGGGGTGTTTGTGTGTTGGGGACTGTCTGATTGATCCCTTTTATTATTTTTTTTCTGGATTTTGCAACCTCCGCGAGTCGCGGTGTATAACACCTTCAAACTCCGCGAGTCGCGGTGTTTTTTTTTTTTATAAAAACCTTAACTTATAAAATAATTAATTAATTAATTTTAAAATTTTGTTTCCCTTGTTATTTAGGACGAGGTCGTTTCGGAACGATGTCCTAGTCCGTCCCTCGACAAAATTTTAAAATTTGTCAATTTAAAGCGCGGTTTTAAAAGCAAAGATTTATGGGTTTTTTAATGTTTTTGGCATACTTTAATTCAATAAGATTAAAAATAATGATAATAAAAGTTCTCGTCCCTCCCTCGGGTAAAGCAATTTCGATTCAAAGACCTAGTCTTCAACTCACGACGAATTTTAAAATTCATATTTTTAACTTAGCGAAATAAAGTAAATTTTTGTTTTTAAATTCACACCAAACTTAAATTTAAAATGCATTAAAATTAAAAATTCATATTTTTTTTTTAAAAATTAAAAATTCACACCAAACTTATATTATATTTTTGTTTTTATACATACAAACTTATATTAATTTTTCAAATATTTACAATTTTAAATAAGTTTATATATTAAATTAATATTTATATATTAATTTAAAAATAAAACATGGTAAAAATAAAATTAAAAATCTTTTTGGTCTTTTATCCCACTTTAATCAATCGAATATTATCAAAAATATACGCCCCTCTTTTCGGTAAAGTAATTTCGGTTCCATGACCTAATTTAACTCATGACGAATTTTTGAAATATTTTGAGTTGATTGATTAAAGATATTTATACCTTAAGAATAAACGTTAAATTTCGCAGTGATGTAATAAATTTTTGTATGATATCAATAATTTCGGTCGCAAGACCTAATTTTATTGAATACTAATTTAATACTTTATAGCGAACAAATTAGCATTTATTATCAAAAGGTTAAAAATAAAAATAAAAATAAAAACTGTACAAACTTACCTGTGAAATAGATTTCTTAGTGATATGCTCTAGTCCACTCATAAGATAGTCAGACTAATTGGTTTTCCATAGCTACATAGGCGTAATCTCGAGCATTTAATGTTTTTTCTTCTGAACATATGAACGGTCCGTCTCTGCATAAAGTAACAAATTCGGTATTTGAATAGGTTTGATTATTTGAACATTACCTTCGTGTGACCATTTTCCGCATTTGTGACATCTTTCAAGGTGTCGTGCTCTTCTTTTCGCTGCGGATTTTGATTTTCCTTTACCAAATTGTAACTTATTATCTTCGCATCTGGATTCTTTTCTTACTCCGTCCAATTTACTTCTGATTAATGATACTAGTTCACTCGAAAGTGTGTCATTATTTCGTTTAGTGATCAAAGCGTGTAGCATTAGACCATGGTTTAATTCACAGGAAGTCTTCATTTCGTAAAACCTAAAAAAATAAAAATTCAGAATGGGGGGAGAAGACTAGTTCTTTAGGGTCTGCTAGGGAAAGACCATTCGAGTTCCATTTTCGAGAACTACACGAAAACAGAAAATCTAACTCTAACAGAAATACATATTATCCTTTAAAAGACTTGATTCTCCCCACACTTAGTTAGCTGTGGTGTTGAAATTGTGATTAACTTCGTTGTCAACTTCCATTGGACTATCTATGTAATGTTTAACTCTGTGACCATTAACCTTAAATTCAATTCCATTTGAATTTATTAATTCTACTGTTCCGTATGGGAAAATTCTTTTGACTATGAATGGTCCAGACCATCTTGATTTCAATTTTCCAGAAAATAGCTTGAATCGTGAATTGAAAAGAAGAACTCTGTCTCCTTCCTTAAATTCTTTTGAACTTCTTATTCTTTTATCATGCCATTTCTTCGTTCTTTCTTTATAGATTAACGAATTTTTGTATGCTTCATGTCTTAATTCTTCTAATTCGTTTAATTGACTTAACCGTAGACGTCCAGCTTCATGTAAATCAAGATTACATGTCTTCAAAGCCCAAAATGCTTTGTGTTCAAATTCTACTGGAAGATGACATGCTTTTCCATAAACGAGTCTAAAAGGTGTGGTTCCAATTGGAGTTTTTTAGGCTGTTCTAAAAGCCCAGAGTGCATCCTCCAATTTTATGGACCATTCCTTCGGATTTGATCCTACGGTTTTCTCTAGAATACATTTTAAAGCTCGGTTGGTATTTTCAACTTGTCCACTTGTTTGTGGATTATATGCGGTGGAGATTTTATGAGTTACTCCATATCTTTTAAGAACTTTCTCAAGTTGATTATTACAGAAATGAGTTCCCCGATCACTTATTAAAGCTTTCGGTGTTCCAAACCTAGCAAAAAGACGTTTTAAAAAGTTGACTACAACTCGTGCATCGTTAGTTGGGATAGCTTGTGCTTCCGCCCATTTAGATACATAATCAATGGCTACGAGAATGTAGAGATTATTATGATATTTTGGAAATGGACCCATAAAGTCAATACCCCAAATGTCAAATACTTCACATACTTGAATGACATTTTGTGGCATTTCATCACGTTGACTTATTTTTCCGGCCCTTTGACAAGCATAACAGGATTTACAAAGAAGGTGCGCGTCTTTGTAAATTGTAGGCCAATAGAATCCAGCATCATAAACTTTTCTTGCTATGAGTTGAGGCCCATAATGCCCTCCTGTTGGTCCGGTGTGACAATGGTTTAAAATTTTACTAGTTTCATCTCCGAATACACATCGGCGTATTATTCCATCTGGACAACTTTTAAACAAATGTGGATCTTCCCAGAAATATTGTTTTATATCACTAAAGAATTTCTTTCGTTTTTGGTACGACAATCCTTTTTCAAGGAATCCACATACTAAGTAGTTTGCATAGTCTGCAAACCATGGAATTTCATTATAATCTATCTTCAATAGATATTCATCAGGAAAGTTGTCTTGTATGGCCGATTCATTTAGAACTTCTAATTCGGGATTTTCAAGACGAGAAAGATGATCAGCGGCGAGATTTTCTGCTCCTCTTTTATCTCGAATTTCAATATCGAACTCTTGTAAGAGTAAGATCCAATGGATTAATCTTGGTTTAGCATCTTGTTTCGAAAATATGTATCTAAGAGCAGAATGGTCGGTATAGACCACCGTTTTAGCTAGAACGAGATATGAACGAAATTTGTCAAAAGCAAAGACAATAGCAAGGAGTTCTTTTTCAGTAGTTGTGTAATTTGTTTGTGCTCCTTGTAACGTCTTACTAGCATAATATATTGGTTGAAATTGTTTTTCAATCCTTTGTCCTAAAACGGCTCCCATTGCAAAATCACTTGCATCGCACATAAGTTCAAATGGTAGATTCCAATTTGGAGTTATCATGATCGGCGCATTAGTGAATTTCTCTTTAAGAATATTAAAAGATTTGATGCATTCATCTGAAAAGATGAATGGAGCATCCTTTTCTAGGAGTTTATTCATAGGAGTGGCAATTTTAGAAAAATCTTTTATAAAACGTCGGTAAAAACCGGCATGCCCTAGAAAACTCCTAACTCCTCTAACATTGGTGGGATGTGGAAGTTTAGCAATTACATCTACTTTAGCTCTATCCACTTCAATTCCTTCTTTTGAAATTTTATGTCCAAGAATGATGCCTTCTTTAACCATGAAATGGCATTTCTCCCAATTAAGTACTAGATTTGATTGTTCACATCTAATAAGCATTCGTTCAAGATTAACTAGACATGATTCAAATGTATCACCGAAGACTGAAAAGTCATCCATGAAACTTCCATGCATTCTTCTATCATGTCGTGAAAAATCGCCATCATGCACCTTTGAAAGGTTGCAGGGGCGTTGCAAAGTCCAAATGGCATGCGTTTGTAAGCAAAAGTACCATAAGGGCACGTGAATATTGTAACATCCCGCCTTTTTCCATTTAATTTTCCGTTATACTAATATAAAGTCCGTTATATGTTTATAACATCTCCCGTTGATACGCGTTTTAAATTATCTCGTTTAGGTAATTCACGCACCCGAACGAAAGTTGAGGGACTAAACTTGACAAGGGATCAAACCCTTGACTAGGTCAAAGGGTCAAACCCCTTTCACTCATTCATTATCATCTCCATCTCTCTCTCTTTCTCTCTAGCAAGAACACACACACCATTACCAAATTCATTCAATCATCATCTAAATCCGATCTAGGAGGCTTACAACAAAATAAATTACATTTTCGTGATCCTCTCTTCATCCTCTTCGATTTAGTACCGATTTCATTACATTTGGGTAACTTTCTAAAATCACTATATTTTGTGTTCTTGATGTTTTTAACTTATAAAAGTGTTAATTAGTGTCTATGGCTCAAGTCTAACATGAATATATGATTTATATGCTCGATTTCGTTATTTGAAGTAACTAGCTTGAGTATGAACTTTGGTGTGTTTGATTTGGTGATTTGGTTGTTTGAATGTAGTTAAATGTTATAAATGCATGTATTAAATGTGTTCCTAGTATCACTAGCTTCAATTTGATGTGTAGGTTGCCTGGGAAAACTCCATAAACTTGATTAGTGATTTTGGTGAATTTGGGTTAAGGTTTGATAAGCTTGAAATGAATAGTTGATGCATTGAATGCCATGAATTATTGTTAGTAAGTAGTTAGTTGTATGTATGCATTAAATGCCCGAATCATAAATGTGCACTTATCAAATTCGAGTATTAAATGTGTGCATTAATTGATCATTTATTTTGGAAAGCCGATTGTTACAAATAATGTTTTTGGTTGGTGAAATGTATTTAGTTGTGTTCTTTGTCAAATTACCTTTCCAACGATATAAGGTGCGAGTTCTAAGTGTTAGCGGTTTGTAATTTATGCTTGAAAGAGTTTTGATTTGGGACTTGAACAATTGAGACTGACCAGGTACCAGCGCACGGCCAATGCCGCGGCGCGGCCAGATTATGTCGCGGCGCGACATAAGCCGTGGTCAGGTTCTGACCACCATGTCCAAATTACGAAAAATGTTTGGCATACTATGGACCTCCGATTCACATGAAACTTGTTCTAACATGCTCATATATGATTAAAAACCTCAGAAAAATAGTTCGGGACCCGACCCGAACATGTTGACTTTTTCGTTAACTTTGACCCGACCAAGTTGACTTTTAATCAAACTTATCCAAATGGTTGTGCAATCGTTCTAACATGCTTTTATACTTGTATCTTGCATGAAACATGACAACTTGATTCACATGCTACATTATTGAGTCGTAACGAGCCATAGGACTAATTGAACATCTTTGACCTATCGTGTTTACCGTTATTGATACGACCTATTTGTTTAGGTCAAGACTAGCACTATCCTTCGCACACGTTATTTTGTGAAGTACTTTTCGTACGTGCACTCAAGGTGAGATCATAGTCCCACTTTTACTCTTTTGCACTTACATTTGGGATGAGAAAAACATAAACGTTTCTTTTTACTAAGTGAACACAAGTACAGGAAAACAAACATTCTACATACGAGTTTGAACAAAAATCCTCAATTCGATTATCATTAGTTACACTTGCCGGGTGTAAGTGAGAACTTATGTTATATGGCCATATGGGTTTGACAAACCCTCATTTAAACGGTTCGCTACCGTTTACGAATGAAATATATTTTCGAGAAACAGTGTATGTTCAAACACTATTGTGATGGGGTTCTATGGAAGGAATGTTAAGCATTGATAATTGGGTGCTCGTGAAACAAACTTTTGGAATGTATTACTATTATCTCATTGTTTCAAATCTTGTGGTTCACTTGTACTTACTTACTCAAACCTATGATTTCACCAACGTTTTCGTTGACAGATTTCTATGTTTTTCTCAGGTCCTTGAACGATACATGATACATGCTTCCGCTCTTTATTTTGATACTTGCATTGGATGTCGAGTATATATGCATACATGGAGCGTCTTTTGGCTACTTTTAAATTGTGTCGCATAAGTTTCATTTGTACTTATAACTTTGTAACGTAACTTGTGGTGGAACTATTCTCGTAAACTTTGAACAATCTTTACATTTGAAATGAATGCGACATATCTTTTGGTCAAACGTTGTTTTAAAGACTTATGACCACGTAACGGGACCTAAGTAGACGGCGCCGTCAATGACGATTTTGTCGGGTCGCTACAGATGGTATCAGAGCGTTGGTTGTAGGGATTTAGAGTTCATTGGTGTCAACCTCGAGTCATAGGGTACATTGGTGAGTCTAGACTACAACCGGCATATAGACTTGAAGTAGGAATTACTTGACTACTTGTGCATTTATACTCGAACGCTTCTACTCATATCTACTCTTAGTTCATCTTAATCTCACGTTGTTTAATTTGATTGACACGCCACCTTGACTTTATAGAATAATGTCGAATGCACATATGAATCAGGGTAATATAATTTCCGGGATTATATTACGGTGACTCATATGAACGTTCCGACATTATGGCATAAAGAATTTAAGGCGAGTCGAGGAAAAACTTCTCTTTATCTTTATTCTATATCACGGTTAGTATTATTGAGAATACTAATCAATGATATTCTTGTGTCTTGAAGGAACAATGGCTCCTCGTCGTGTACGCCGCAATGAAACTCCCGAACAAGCTCTCGAACGGATGATAGCTACCGCCGTAGATGCGGCCATGGCCGGACACTCATCCAACAACAACAATAATAACAACCATAACAACAACAACAACAACAATGGGGCCGAAAACTCAAACGAGGGATGCTCCTATAAAGCTTTCATGGGGTGCAAACCTCACACTTTTGATGGAACCGGGGGACTGGTAGTGCTCACCCGATGGTTTGAGCAAACGGAAGCCGTCTTTAGCATAAGCGGTTGTCGGGACCAAGACAAGGTCAAATACTCCACTCACACCTTCGCCGGTGTCGCTCTTACATGGTGGAATACTTATGTACAATCGGTGGGTACCGATGAAGCTCACGCCCTCTCTTGGGCCGACTTGAGGGAAAAGATGATTGTCGAATATTTCCCTCATGAAGAAACCCGAAGGCTCGAACAAGAGCTAAGAACTTTAAAGGCGATCGGAAATGATCTCAAGGCTTACAATCAACGATTTTCCGAACTAGCCTTGATGTGCCCAAATCTTGTGAACCCCGAAGCTTTAAGGGTTGAACTTTACATGGATGGTCTTCCAAAGAGTATCAAACACGGAGTAATGTCATCCAAACCCACTAATCATCAAGAAGCTTTGAACATGGCCCGCAAATTGATAGAAACGGTTGACGAAATCGTAGTTCCGGCACCTAAGGCCGAGGATAAATCGGGCGGCAACAAAAGAAAGTGGGAACCCTCCCAATCAAGCAACAACAACTTTGCTAAGAAGCCTTACACCTCCGACGGCAAGAAAGGTTATGCCGGGAACCTACCTCTTTGCAACAAATGCAACAAACATCACTTTGGTGAATGTAGTAAGTTAATTTGCCACCGGTGCCAAGGAGTTGGTCGTAAGGCCAACGATTGTAAAAGTGCCACTCTCGTCGCTCGAAAGTGGCCCAATGCACCAAAGACGGGCACTTGTTACGAATGTGGCCAAACGGGTCATTATAGAAATGCATGCCCAAAGAAGAAAGATAACCCCAATACGCGCGGCCGAGCTTTCAACATCAACACCGAGGAAGCCCGGGATGACACTGAACTAGTCACGGGTACGTTTCTTCTCAACAATTCTTATGTCTCTTGCTTATTCGATTCGGGTGCCGATAAATGCTTTGTATCCAAGACTTTGACTCATTCTTTTAGCACTCCACCTCTTCCATTAGATACCACTTATACCATTGAAGTGGCTAACGGGAAACTATTAAGTGCCGACACATATTACCGGGGGTGTACGATAAACATTTTGGGTAAAGAATTTGAAATTGACTTGATACCCATAGAACTAGGAAGCTTTGATGTAATAATCGGTATGAATTGGTTAGTCAAAACGAAATCTCACATCCTTTGTGATCTTAACGCAATCCGAATTCCTATCGAGAATGGTGAACCTTTGATTGTTTATGGCGATAAGAGTTGCACCAGACTCAACCTCGTTTCGTGCCTTAAAGTTAGAAAACTACTCCGTAAGGGTTGTTTTGCGATCCTTGCCCACGTTAAGAAAGTCGAGTCCGATGATAAGCATATCGATGATGTGCCAATTGTTAGTGATTTTTCCGATGTATTTCCCGACGAATTGCCGGGTCTTCCACCTCATCGACCGGTAGAATTCCAAATCGATCTTATCCCGGGAGCCGCACCCATAGCATGTGCACCATATAGACTCGCTCCATCCGAAATGCAAGAATTGCAAAGTCAAATCCAAGAACTACTTGATCGTGGTTTTATCCAACCTAGCCATTCACCTTGGGGCGCTCCGATTTTGTTTGTTAAAAAGAAAGACGGATCCCTGCGAATGTGCATTGATTATCGTGAACTAAATAAATTGACGGTTAAGAACTGATATCCTCTTCCTCGCATCGATGACCTCTTTGATCAACTACAAGGGTCTTGTGTATATTCGAAAATCGATCTCCGCTCGGGTTATCATCAATTAAGGGTTAAGGGGGAAGATGTCTCCAAAACCGCTTTCCGAACTCGTTATGGTAGTTATGAATTTCTTGTAATGCCATTTGGTCTCACTAACGCACCGGCGGTGTTCATGGATCTTATGAACCGCGTGTGCAAACCGTATCTCGATAAATTCGTTATTGTGTTCATCGATGATATATTGATCTATTCTAAAAATGAAGAAGAGCACGAACAACATCTCCGACTTGTGCTTGAACTCTTGAGACAAGAACGACTTTATGCCAAATTCTCCAAGTGTGAATTTTGGTTAAAGGAAGTTCAATTTCTTGGTCATGTTGTAAGTGACCAAGGTATTAAAGTCGATCCAACGAAAATCGAAGCCATTAGCAAATGGGAGACTCCTACTACTCCTACTCACATTCGTCAATTCTTGGGTCTCGCCGGATACTACCGTAGATTCATCAAGGATTTTTCTTTGGTTGCTCGTCCTCTAACCGCTTTAACTCACAAGGGAAAGAAATTCATTTGGGCGACCGAGCAAGAATCCGCGTTCCAAATCTTGAAGACAAAGCTTACCACCGCTCCTATCTTGTCACTTCCCGAAGGCAACGATGATTTTGTTGTGTATTGCAACGCCTCGAAACATGGTTTTGGGTGTGTGTTGATGCAACGAACGAAAGTCATTTCTTATGCTTCTCGACAACTCAAAATTCATGAACGAAACTACACGACACATGATCTCGAACTCGGAGCCGTTGTCTTTGCACTTAAAATGTGGAGACACTATCTTTATGGAACCAAGAGTACTATCTTTACCGATCACAAAAGTCTCCAACACATCTTCGATCAAAAGCAACTAAACATGAGACAACGAAGGTGGATTGAAACCTTAAACGATTACGATTGCGAACTTCGTTACCATCCCGGGAAGGCAAACGTAGTAGCCGATGCCTTAAGTCGAAAAGAAAGAGCGGTGCCTCTTCGTGTCCGAGCCTTAAACATCACCATCCACACCAACCTTAATAGCCAAATTCGGGTAGCCCAAGATGAGGCTCTCAAGGATGAAAACGTTTCACACGAGCTCTTGAACATTCTCGTCTCTCGATTCGAAACTAAGGAAACCGGACTCCGATATTTTGCCGGAAGGATTTGGGTGCCTAGTTATGGGAACCTACGAAGTCTCATTTTAGATGAAGCCCATAAGTCACGATACTCGATCCACCCCGGTGCCAATAAGATGTACCACGACCTTAAACAACAATATTGGTGGCCGAACATCAAAAGGGACGTAGCTACTTATGTTTCCAAGTGTTTGACATGTTCCAAAGTCAAAGCCGAACACCAAAGACCGTCCGGACTACTTCAACAACCCGAGATCCCACAATGGAAGTGGGAAAGAATAACGATGGATTTTATCACCAAACTACCAAAAACGACGGGCGGTTATGATACCATTTGGGTTATTGTTGACCGTCTCACCAAATCCGCACACTTCCTGGCCATGAAAGAAATGGACAAAATGGAGAAACTTGCACAACTTTACATTAAGGAGATCGTAGCCCGACACGGTGTACCTTTATCGATTATCTCTGACCGAGATGGCCGTTTCGTTTCTAGATTTTGGCGTACATTGCAAGAAGCGTTGGGAACGCGTTTAGACATGAGCACCGCATATCATCCTCAAACCGATGGACAAAGCGAACGTACAATTCAAACCTTAGAGGACATGTTACGAGCTTGCGTGGTTGATTTCGGAAAAGCTTGGGACAAGCACTTACCTCTCGCCGAGTTCTCTTACAACAATAGTTATCACGCGAGTATTAAAGCCGCACCTTTTGAAGCGCTATATGGCCGAAAATGTCGTTCACCTCTTTGTTGGGCCGAAGTAGGCGACGTGCAAATCACCGGACCCGAACTCATTCACGAAACCACCGAGAAAATCGTTCAAATCCGAGATAGGCTTAGGACGGCCCGAAGTCGTCAAAAGTGCTACATCGACAAAAGACGCAACGATCTTGAATTTCAAGTCGGTGACTGAGTAATGTTAAAAGTCGCACCTTGGAAGGGTGTAATCCGTTTTGGGAAACGCGGGAAGCTAAATCCGCGGTATATTGGTCCTTTCGAAATCTTGGAGCGTATTGGAACCGTTGCTTATCGTTTAGATCTTCCGCCTCAATTGAACTCCGTTCATCCTACTTTCCATGTATCTAACTTGAAAAAGTGTCTTGCCGAACCCGATATCGTCATCCCTCTCGAGGAACTTACTATTGATGACAAACTTCATTTTGTGGAGGAACCGGTTGAAATTGTGGACACCTCCGTCAAGACATTGAAACAAAGCCGAATCCCGATTGTTAAAGTCCGTTGGGATGCCAAAAGGGGACCCGAGTTTACTTGGGAAAGACAAGATCAAATGCAAAGGAAGTATCCTCATCTATTCGTGAATTCAAAAATGCAAGATCTCGAGGAAGAAACAACGACTACTACGCCTACTTAAATTTCGGGACGAAATTTCTTTTAAGGAGTAGGTAATGTAACATCCCGCCTTTTTCCATTTACTTTTCCGTTATACTAATATAAATTCCGTTATATGTTTATAACATCTCCCGTTGATACGCGTTTTAAATTATCTCGTTTAGGTAATTCACGCACTCGAACGAAAGTTGAGGGACTAAACTTGACAAGGGATCAAACCCTTGACTAGGTCAAAGGGTCAAACCCCTTTCACTCATTCATTATCATCTCCATCTCTCTCTCTTTCTCTCTAGCAAGAACACACACACCATTACCAAATTCATTCAATCATCATCTAAATCCGATCTAGGAGGCTTACAACAAAATAAATTACATTTTCGTGATCCTCTCTTCATCCTCTTCGATTTAGTACCGATTTCATTACATTTGGGTAACTTTCTAAAATCACTAGATTTTGTGTTCTTGATGTTTTTAACTTATAAAAGTGTTAATTAGTGTCTATGGCTCAAGTCTAACATGAATATATGATTTATATGCTCGATTTCGTTATTTGAAGTAACTAGCTTGAGTATGAACTTTGGTGTGTTTGATTTGGTGATTTGGTTGTTTGAATGTAGTTAAATGTTATAAATGCATGTATTAAATGTGTTCCTAGTATCACTAGCTTCAATTTGATGTGTAGGTTGCCTGGGAAAACTCCATAAACTTGATTAGTGATTTTGGTGAATTTGGGTTAAGGTTTGATAAGCTTGAAATGAATAGTTGATGCATTGAATGCCATGAATTATTGTTAGTAAGTAGTTAGTTGTATGTATGCATTAAATGCCCGAATCATAAATGTGCACTTATCAAATTCGAGTATTAAATGTGTGCATTAATTGATCATTTATTTTGTAAAGCCGATTGTTACAAATAATGTTTTTGGTTGGTGAAATGTATTTAGTTGTGTTCTTTGTCAAATTACCTTTCCAACGATATAAGGTGTGAGTTCTAAGTGTTAGCGGTTTGAAATTTATGCTTGAAAGAGTTTTGATTTGGGACTTGAACAATTGAGACTGACCAGGTACCAGCGCACGGCCAATGCCGCGGCGCGGCCAGATTATGTCGCGGCGCGACATAAGCCGTGGTCAGGTTCTGACCACCATGTCCAAATTACGAAAAATGTTTGGCATACTATGGACCTCTGATTCACATGAAACTTGTTCTAACATGCTCATATATGATTAAAAACCTCAGAAAAATAGTTCGGGACCCGACCCGAACATGTTGACTTTTTCGTTGACTTTGACCCGACCAAGTTGACTTTTAATCAAACTTAACCAAATGGTTGTGCAATCGTTCTAACATGCTTTTATACTTGTATCTTGCATGAAACATGACAACTTGATTCACATGCTACATTATTGAGTCGTAACGAGCCATAGGACTAATTGAACATCTTTGACCTATCGTGTTTACCGTTATTGATACGACCTATTTGTTTAGGTCAAGACTAGCACTATCCTTCGCACACGTTATTTTGTGAAGTACTTTTCGTACGTGCACTCAAGGTGAGATCATAGTCCCACTTTTACTCTTTTGCACTTACATTTGGGATGAGAAAAACATAAACGTTTCTTTTTACTAAGTGAACACAAGTACAGGAAAAAAACATTCTACATACGAGTTTGAACAAAAATCCTCAATTCGATTATCATTAGTTACACTTGCCGGGTGTAAGTGAGAACTTATGTTATATGGCCATATGGGTTTGACAAACCCTCATTTAAACGGTTCGCTACCGTTTACGAATGAAATATATTTTCGAGAAACAGTGTATGTTCAAACAATATTGTGATGGGGTTCTATGGAAGGAATGTTAAGCATTGATAATTGGGTGCTTGTGAAACAAACTTTTGGAATGTATTACTATTATCTCATTGTTGCAAATCTTGTGGTTCACTTGTACTTACTTACTCAAACCTATGATTTCACCAACGTTTTCGTTGACAGATTTCTATGTTTTTCTCAGGTCCTTGAACGATACATGATACATGCTTCCGCTCTTTATTTTGATACTTGCATTGGATGTCAACTATATATGCATACATGGAGCGTCTTTTGGCTACTTTTAAATTGTGTCGCATAAGTTTCATTTGTACTTATAACTTTGTAACGTAACTTGTGGTGGAACTATTCTCGTAAACTTTGAACAATCTTTACATTTGAAATGAATGCGACATATCTTTTGGTCGAACGTTGTTTTAAAGACTTATGACCACGTAACGGGACCTAAGTAGACGGCGCCGTCAATGACGATTTTGTCGGGTCGCTACAAATGTGGTTTTCTCTTGGTCTTCGGGTGCTATTGTAATTTGAAAATATCCGGAAAAACCATCAAGAAAACAATAGTAACTGTTTCCGGCTAATCTTTTCAACATTTGATCAATAAAAGGTAAGGGAAAGTGATCTTTTCTGGTGGCGTCATTTAATTTTCTATAATCAATAAATTCACGCCATCCTATTACAGTCCTAGTAGGAATAAGCTCATTTTTCTCATTTGTGATGACAGTCATGCCACCCTTCTTAGGCACGCATTGAACTGGGCTTACCCATGGACTATCAGAAATTGGATAAATTAAACCTGCATCAAGCAGTTTAATAATTTCTTTCTTAACTACATCTTGCATATTAGGATTTAGTCTTTGTTGGCAGTGCACATACGTTTTATGACCTTCTTCCATAAGGATTTTATGTGTGCAATACGAAGGACTTATTCCTTTTATATCATGAATCTTCTATGCAATGGCTGGTTTATGAGCTTTCAACACAGAAATGAGTTGTGATTTCTCATTTTCAGTAAGAGAAGACGATATTATTACAGGTAATTCAGATTGACCATGTAAATAAGTGTATTCCAAATGATTTGGAAGTGGCTTTAACTCTAATGTCGGAGGTTCTTCTATCGATAATTTGTATCGATATCTGTCTTCTTCTTTTAACATTTGAATTTCTTCTGTTGTTGGTTCATATCCATTAGCTATTAGTGTAGCTAACATTTCAGTTTCATCAATTGGTTCAGTTCCTTCTCCTAAAAAATATTCTCCTGTTCCTTGTAATTCTGGAAATTCTTCTAACAATTCTGCATGTGAATCTATAGTTTGAATATAATAACATGTATCATCTGCAGATTGCGATTGTTGCATTGCTCTATCAACTGAAAAGGTAACACTCTCATCCTCTATACTTAGGGTCAGTTTCTTACCAAACACGTCTATCATTGCTTTAGCCGTGTTTAAGAATTGTCTTCCTAATATGAGAGGAACTTGAGAATCTTCTTCCATGTCCAGAACAACAAAATCTACTGGAAATACTAAAGTACCAACTTTAACTAGCATGTTCTCCATTATCCCTCTAGGATATTTTATTGATCGATCGGCTAGTTGTATGCTTATTCTTGTTGGTTTCAATTCTCCAAGGTCTAGTTTAGTGTATAGTGAATACGGCATTAAATTTATACCAGCACCTAAATCTGCCAATGCTTTTATTGAACTAAGACTACCCAGAAAACATGGAATTGTGAAACTTCCTGGATCGGATAGTTTTTCTGATATCTTATTCAACAACACTGCTGAACAATTAGCATTAATAGTAATAGCCGAGAGTTCTTCCATTTTCTTTCTATTTGTGATTAGATCTTTCAAGAATTTAGCATATCTAGGCATTCCTGAAATTACATCAATGAAAGGAAGATTTACATTTATCTGTTTAAACATATCCAAAAATTTGGATTGCTCGGCTTCAAGTTTCTCTTTTTTCATTTTACTCGGGTAAGGAAGTGGTGGTTGGTATGGTTTAACATAAGGTTTAGCCTTAACTGTGTTATCTTCATTAACCTTTTCAACTACCGGTTCTTTTTCCTTATCTTGTTCAGGTTGTGGTTCTTGTGGAGTAGGAATGGCTTCATCAGAAGTTACAGGTATTTCAGGTGGTTTAAGTTTTGTACCACTTCTTGTGGTAATGGCTTTAGCTGTTTCATTCCGGGGGTTAGCATTTGTATCACTAGGTAAACTTCCCGGTTTTTTTTCACCTATTAACCTTGCTAGGTTACTTACTTCTTGTTCCAAATTTTGAATAGAAGCTTGTTGATTTCTAAATGCTTGAGCATTTTGTTCATTGGTTTGTTTCTGAGATGTGAAAAACTGTGTTTAAGATTCAACTAGCTTCATCATCATATCTTCTAAATTTGGCTTTTTATCATCGGTTTGTTGTGGTTTGTTTTGAAAATTAGGTCTTTGCTGATTGTAAGTATTATTGGATACTTGTTGATTGCTAGGACCTTGTTGGTTGTTGTATGAAACATTTCGATTATAATTATGGTTTTGATTGTAAATTGGTCTTTGCGGTTGATAATTATTCTGATAATTGATGTCAAAGCTAAGGTATACGAAATAGTTTATATTTTACTAGGAAAAACTATTAAATACGATACAATTTTACACAAGATATTTATTTATTTATAGAATGGATATACTTAAACCTTGCTACAACACTTATAGGCAGTGTACCTAATCGTAAAGTAGTGTAGTTTTTAGTAAGTCCGGTTCGTTCCACAGGGAAATCTTTAAACAAAGCTTAACGCTATATTAGTTTACTTTTATAAAAATACAAACATATATATAAGTAATATTATTATTATAAAGGGGGGTTTTTACCGTTTAATGACCGGTTTGTCGATTTTAAAACTTTAGTCGCAGTTAAAACCTAATGTAAAATATTAAATAAATAAAAGACTTAATTTAAAGCGTAAAATAAATAACGATAATGAAATTGCAATAAAATTGCGATAAAATAAAATTGCGATAATTAAAAAGTACGATAATTAAAAGTGCGATTAAATAACAATAAATAAAAATGCGATAATTAGAAGTGCAATTAAAAATAAAGGAAATTAAATATGAAATAAAAGAATTATGCTTATTTAAACTTCCGTAATCATGATGTTTGACGTGTTGATTTTAGTTTTATGCCCATGGGTTAATTGTCCTTTGTCCTGGATTATTTAATATGTCCGTCTGGTTTTTGTCCATAACAGTCCATCAGTCATAAATATAAAGTGCGAGTGTCCTCGTCAAATTATTCTTATACCCGAAGTTAAATATTTCAACTAATTGGGGATTCGAATTGTAACAAGGTTTTAATACTTTGTTTAATGAATACACCAGGTTATCGACTGCGTGTAAACCAAGGTTTTACTACTTTGTTAACAATTACACCAATTACCCTTGAATGTAATTTCACCCCTGTTTTAATTATTCTAGTGGCTATTAATCCATTCCCGTGTCCGGTTAAATGAACGATTATTCGTACATATAAATACCCCGCCCATCGTGTCCGATCGAGTGTATATGGTAATTTATAGGGACGCCCAATTGTAAATCTTTATATTAACATTAACAAACTTTCATTTAGTTAAACAAATATAAAGCCCATTAATAGCCCATAGTCTAATTTCCACAAGTATCGTTCTTTTGTCCAAACCCCAATTATGGTACAAAGCCCAATTACCCAATTTTAGTAATTAGCCCAACATCATGATTACTTCGTTTTAAATAAGCATAATAATAACTTAGCTACGAGACATTAATGTAAAAAGTTTGAACATAACTTACAATGATTAAAAATAGCGTAGCGTTACACGGGCAGAATTTCGACTTACACCCTTACAACATTCGCTAACATACCCTTATTATTAGAATTAAAATTAAAATTAAAATTAAAATATAAATACTTTATATATATTTTACGTATATATGAGAGAAGAGAGAAAAAGATTATATTTTGCGATCAGAATTCGGTTGGCTTTATAGAGATTTTCGATTTTTGGGGCTCCGCGACTCGCGGCATATTTTGCCTTCAAACTCCGCGAGTCGCGGAGTTTGAGATTCCAGCTCACACTTTGGAGTCTTTCTCTGCCGACGGTTTATTTATAAATATAATATATATATAATTAATATAATTAATTATATATTATATTATATTTATATACATAGTTAACTTGTAATTTTTAGTCCGTTGCGTCGAGCGTTGAGAGTTGACTCTGGTCCCGGTTCCGGATTTTCGAACGTCCTTGCGTACAATTTTATATTTTGTACTTTGCGTTTTGAATCTTGTACTCTTGTAATTTTGAGACGTTTCTTATCAATAATTGGAACCTTTTTGATTGTCTTTTGTACTTTTGAGCTTTTTGGTCGTTTGCGTCTTCAATTCGTCGAATCTGTCTTTTGTCTTCACCTTTTATTATTTAAACGAATATCACTTGTAAATAGAACAATTGCAACTAAAAGCTTGTCTTTCTTGAGGAATAATGCTATGAAATATATGTTCGTTTTTAGCATTATCAAATATTCCCACACTTGAGCGTTTCTTGTCCTCAAGCAATATCGTCTTGAAATACTAGAATCACTTCTTTATTCTTCACACTTTGTACATCAGTGATTTCTATACGGCGGTATAAACAATGGTAGTAACGATATGGTTTACAGTCCCACATGACTATAAACATTTAGATCCATTAAGGAAATTGGATCTTTATGAAAACATTTGATCTTTTGAAAATTAAATCTAGTTTTTACCCTAGATAAGTTTTCCGGAATAACCCTTTACCGGTGTTTGCAAAATATTTTTGTGGGTTTGGTGGGTTTCAGATTTGAAAATTTTAGCTCAAAACTTGCGGTTTTGTGTCACCCACTTGCTAACCTTGTATTTGGAAAGCAACACGTCCAGTTTACTTGTCCCGTATATTACCTTTCGGTAAACTACCGTCCGGTTGTAAAGGAAAGCGTTGAACAAGCAACTGTTAAGGCAATGTCCCGTGACATGCTTTTGATTATGGTCTATAAATGTGTCGGATGCTAATACTATCCTTTGTAGGAGCAATAGTAAAGCTCACCCTTATAATTTTTCGGTCTGGCACAAGGTCCTGTCTTCGACCATGCTATGCAACCACCGTTCTTACAGTTGACACCCGATTTAGTTCAGGTGACCTAATGAATTCCAGGTGAATTCCTAGGATTTTACGTTCAATGGTAATGAACGCATTGAAAATAGGGTTTTCAAAAAACAAATCGGTTTATAATTTTGATCAAAATATTTTCTCGTTCAAGCTCGAGTTTAGATATCATTGAATTCCATGAGTTTGAATTCTTAATCTTTAAGGTCAATCTTTAGGATTGAGTAATATCAGTCTTAAAAGCTGATTTTTAATCTTTAAGGAGATTATCCTTTCTGGGGATCTGATTCATTAGTCTTATCCAGCTAATTTGCATGGTGCCCCCCCATTGTACGAGATAAATCCTTCTCATGGTTAGGATAAATCTGACCACTTGGCGACCCTGTTTAATGCTGAGGTCCGTGGATTTCCTGCTGATTTTAGTGATGACTTTTCTAGATTTTTCGTCAACCTACAGCTGGTCTGGACGACAACTTCTTGACCTAAATCAAGAAGCGCGTGTCTTTTTCGGAAGACTTTACTTCCTTTTAATGATGGAATTGATTCATCGTGTAGATCCATCTCTTCTTTTCTTTCATCGGGTAAAAACAGTTTAGTTTAGTCCAAAGCAAAAGTATTTTCAGTTATTTGTTACAGATATATGTGACATATGTTTAAGATAACTTGGTAAATTTTCCCACACTTGGCTTTTATTTTCCTTTTTATCGTCCTCTATTCCATTTTAAATGAATTTTTAACATTTTGGTTTGTTTCTCAATTTATGTCCTTTCCGAGGTAACAATAATTTCGGTGTTAAAACCTAGTTTTATCGCTCATAAATATGCATAAACATGATTTTGAATTCATTTAATTGAAAATTTTGAAAAATTTTACTAGAATTGGGTAGTCAGTATATAAGACTAGGGCTGTTCTTTTTTATCAGAGAGCACTAGATTCTAATACAACTACTGCTTTACTAGTATTTTTAATGGTAACCAAGTGTATAAAGTAAAAATTTTTAAAATCCGAAAGAATTTAACCCCTTCCCACACTTAAGATCTTGCAATGCCCTCATTTGCAAGAAATTAGTAACAATTTAAATTATTGAGGGTGATTTGTGTGAAAATGATTAAATTGTACCAAAGTTTCCAAATATATTGGCGTTTGTTTGCTGAATGATAAATGGTGCACATCATTTGTTCATTCCGTCTTGTTGTTATTTCACATATATTTTGCATCTTGTCATCAAAATTAGTTGCTTTTGCTGAACTTAATGCCAGTCTTTGAAAATGCGTTATTTTACCCTGTTGTGTACATAAGATAAACTGCAAACATATATACATATTTTTGAAGTTTGGTATATTACCCCACATTCAAAAATTATTAAAATCTAAGAATAAAAGTTAGATAATTATAAAAATGATTACAATATTAACAAAAGTATTAAACATATCAATAATTACAAATTACAAAATAAAAAAAATAATAAGTAAACTAAGGATGATATTGTTACCAATAGGGGTTCCAGGCATAACCATAGGTGCTATAGAATGCTTCGGCAGGGTCATACGTAGGATATGGTGGCTGCATCTCTATAGACCAAGGAGGGAAGATGGGTTTCGGTGTAGGAATATAGTTTCTACCTATATGTTGGCAATGAGCTATGATTTGGTTCTGATGAACTTGCCAATCTTCAAATGCTCTCTGTCTAGCATTTTCGTATTCCTGAGAAGCTATAAACCTATGCATTTCTTGCATCTCATTCCCCCCTCCTACATTACCTTGCTGCTGGTTTCTCTCCACCTGTGGATGTCTACCATGTTATCGTACTGCGGCGTTATTTCGCCTCTTCAAAACTTTCGCACCATGGTATACATTTAAACCTATAGTATCGCGGGGTTCCGGCTCTTCTAGTAATAATCCCCCCCGACTTATATCCACACCGAGATATTCACCAATCAAAGTAATAAAAATACCACCTCCTATTATGCTATGTGGTCGCATCCCCCGAACCATAGCTGATAAATAATAACCCACACAATATGGTATACTTACAGCGCTTTGTGGGTCTCGAATACACATATGGTAAAACAAATCCTGTTCATTTACCTTTTCCTTGTTTTTACCCCTTTGTGTAATCGAATTAGCTAAAAACCTATGTATCACTCTTAATTCGGCTCTATCTATATCCAAATAAGAGTAATTTCCCCCTTTGAAACGGTGATGGCTTGTCATTTGACTCCACACACCGTGTGTATCAAAATTTTCATCTATCTTTCTACCGTTTAGTATCAATCCTCTACAATCGGCAGACGCTAACTCCTCAGGCGTATATATACGTAAAGCCTGAGCCATGTCCAGTAAAGACATGTGGCGCATCGAACCGCCTAACAAAAATCTAATAAAAGAACGATCGGTTAAACTAGCTACCCGATCATTCAACTCTATACTACATAACAATTCTTCACACCATACTTTATATACGGGTCTACGTATGGTGAATAAATGTACCCAGTCATTAAAAGAAGAATTACCATACCTCTGTACAAGTAATTCCCTAATTGGCCCGGCCAATTCTACAGCTTCTAAGGGTCCCCATTCTATGACCCTCGCTACCTCAACAACCTTAGAATGAAGAGTATGCAAACCCCTTTGATATTTTGGATAATCTATCCAAAGTCTGTCAAATCTCAGGTTCGGGTGCAACTCTTCCAAGTGCATATCAGAAAAGGTCATGACTGGATGAGGTATATCCTGCTTGTAGTAGTTATCCACCTCCTGTTGTTCCAAATTCACAGCAGGAGCATTGCGGGCTTGGGATGAAGATTCACCCCTTTCATTCTGCAAAACACATCAAACACAATTTTTGTGCATCCAAATATGCATTAGTGTCAGCAAAATCATCAATCAAAATAATTACAATGACATTATCAATTTATATCAAACTTAAGCTCATTTTCACATATTTATCAAATCTACACTTTTTCAAATAAGCATATACGAAAATGTTCGCCAAGTTCATAAGCATTTAACTCAAATAACATGTCAAAATAATCATTACTAGCAATTAAACAAGTCTCAAATGGCATTATCTTTCAAAAATCAAGTTCATGAATTTTAGACTTGAAAAAGTCCACTTTAATTCTCAAAATCATATTTAGGCTCAAAGTTTGGATCATTTAACTACCTAAACATGTTACACTACTTAATTTAGCAACAATTCATGACAAAAATCGGCCATAACCTGTTTATATCAAAAAGCCCCAAATTGCTCAAGAACACAAACCCTAGATTACTCAAAATTTGAAGTTTAAGGCTTCTAATCATGTTAAACGGCATCAATCTAGGTTATACAAGCATAATACATAAACAATTTAAGTCTAATTACACTAAAAAGCATCAAAATCAAATTGGGAAAAAAAATTGCTCAAGAACATCAAATTTCGAATTAAATGGTGTTTAGGTGTAGAAATTTACCGTTTTTCTTGAGTAATTCTTAGATAGCATCCTTCTCAACATGATTTTAGCAAAAAATTTGGTGATTAACGGTTAAAAATTGTGATTTTGGGGGTGTTTTTGGGTGGTTTTTCGGAGTCTTTTTTCGCTGTGTTTTTCGGTTTTGAGGTTGTGGACTGATCAGTTCGGGTGTTTATTTTTTTTCTGGGTTTTGGTCCCTCCGCGAGTCGCGGAGATTTAAGCTCCAAACTCCGCGAGTCGCGGAGTTTGGTATATATATATATATATTTTTTTTTTTATAATCATTAACTTATTAAAACAATTAAGTACTTAATTTTAAAATTTTGTTTCCCTTGTTATTTAGGACGAGGTCGTTTCGGATTGATGTCCTAGTCCGTCCTTCGACAAAATTTTAAAATTTGTCTTTCTGTAGCGATTGTTTTAAAAACTAAGATTTTTGGGTTTTTTTCAATGTTTTTGGCATACTTTAATTCATTAAGATTAAAAATAATGATAATAAAAGTTCTCATCCCTCCCTCGGGTAAAGCAATTTCGGTTCAAAGACCTAGTCTTCAACTTACGACGAATTTTAAAAATCATATTTTTAACTTAATGAGATAAAGTAAATTTTTGTTTTTAAATTCACACAACTTAAATATGAAATTCAAAATTAATATTAAAAATTCACACCAAACTTAAAATTTGAAATGCATAAAATTAAAAATTTATATTTTAAAAATTAAAAATTCACACCAAACTTAATTTAAAAATTTATAAATTCATATCAAACTTATATTAATTTTTCAAATATTTACAATTTTAAATATATTGTTTTTACAAAGTTTACAATATTAATTTAAGATTTAAATATTAATTTTAAAAATATGGTAAAAATAAAATTAAAAATCTTTTTGTCATTTTATCCCACTTTAATCAATCAAATATTATCAAAAATATGCGCCCCTCTTTTCGGTAAAGTAATTTCGGTTCCAAGACCTAATTTAACTCATGACGAATTTTTGAAATATTTTGGGTTGATTGATTAAAGATATTTATACCTTAAGAATAAACGTTAAATTTCGCAGTGATGTAATAAATTTTTGAATGATATCAATAATTTCGGTCGCCAAACCTAATTTTATTCAATACCAATTTAATACTTTTTAGCGAACAAATTAGCGTTTATTATCAAAAGGTTAAAAATAAAAATAAAAACTGTACAGACATACCTGTGAAATAGATTTCTTAGTTATATGATCTATCCCATTCATAAGATAGTCGGTTTAATTGGTTTTCCATGGCTACATAGGCGTAACCTCGAGCATTCAGTGTCTTTTCTTCTAAACATATGAACGGTCCGTCTCTGCATAAAGTAACAAATTCGGTATTTGAATAGGTTTGATTATTTGAACATTTACCTCCATGTGACCATTTTCCGCATTTGTGACATCTTTCTAGGTGTCGTGCTCTTCTTTTCGCTGCGGATTTTGATTTTCCTTTACCAAATTGTAACTTATTATCTTCGCATCTGGATTCTTTTCTAACTCCGTCCATTCTTTCTCTGATTACTGATACTATTTCACTCGGTAGTATGTCATTATTTCTTTTAGTGATCAAAGCGTGTAGCATTAGACCATGGTTTAGTTCACAGGCAGTCTTCATTTTGTAAAAACCTAAAAAAAATAAAAATTCAGAATGGGGGGAGAAGACTAGTTCTTTAGGGTCTGCTAGGGAAAGACCATTCGGGTTCCATTTTCGAGAACTACACGAAAACAGACAATCTAACTAACAGAAATACATATTATCCTTTAAAGACTTGATTCTCCCCACACTTAGTTAGCTGTGGTGTCGAAATTGTGATTAACTTCGTTGTCGACTTCCATCGGACCATGTATGTAATGTTTAACTCTGTGACCATTAACTTTAAATTCAATCCCATTTGAATTTATCAATTCTATCGTTCCGTATGGGAAAACTCTTTTGACTATGAATGGTCCAGACCATCTTGATTTCAATTTTCCAGGAAATAGCTTGAATCGTGAATTGAAAAGAAGAACGCTGTCTCCTTCTTTAAATTCTTTTGAACTTCTGATTCTTTTATCATGCCATTTCTTCGTTCTTTCTTTATAGATTAACGAATTTTCGTATGCTTTATGTCTTAATTCTTCTAATTCGTTTAGTTGACTTAATCGTAGACGTCCGGCTTCATGTAAATCAAGATTACATGTCTTCAAAGCCCAAAATGCTTTGTGTTCAATTTCTACTGGAAGATGACATGCTTTTCCATAAACGAGTCTAAAAGGTGTAGTTCCAATTGGAGTTTTGTAGGCTGTTCTAAAAGCCCAGAGTGCATCCTCCAATTTAATGGACCATTCCTTCGGATTTGATCCTACGGTTTTCTCTAGAATACGTTTTAAAGCTCGGTTGGTATTTTCAACTTGTCCACTTGTTTGTGGATGATATGCGGTGGAGATTTTATGAGTTACTCCATATCTTTTAAGAACTTTCTCAAGTTGATTATTACAGAAATGAGTACCCCGATCACTTATTAAAGCTTTCGGTGTTCCAAACCTTGCAAAAAGACGTTTTAAAAAGTTGACTACAACTCGTGCATCGTTAGTTGGGAGAGCTTGTGCTTCCACCCATTTAGATACATAATCAATGGCTACGAGTATATATAGATTATTATGAGATTTTGGAAATGGACACATAAAGTCAATACCCCAAATGTCAAATACTTCACATACTTGGATGACATTTTGTGGCATTTCATCACGTTGACTTATTTTTCCGGCCCTTTGACAAGCATCACAGGATTTACAAAGAAGGTGTGCGTCTTTGTAAATTGTAGGCCAATAGAATCCAGCTTCATAAACTTTTCTTGCTGTTAGTTGAGGCCCATAATGCCCTCCTGTTGGTCCTGTGTGACAATGGTTTAAAATTTTACTAGCTTCATCTCCAAATACACATCGGCGTATTATTCCATCGGGACAACTTTTAAACAGATGTGGATCTTCCCAGAAATAGTGTTTTATATCACTGAAGAATTTCTTTCGTCTTTGGTACGATAATCCTTTTTCAAGGAATCCACAAACTAAGTAGTTTGCATAGTCTGCAAACCATGGGATTTCATTATAATCTATCTTCAATAGATATTCATCAGGAAAGTTGTCTTGTATGGCCGATTCATTTAGAACTTCTAATTCGGGATTTTCAAGACGAGAAAGATGATCAGCGGCGAGATTTTCTGCTCCTCTTTTATCTCGGATTTCAATATCAACCTCTTGTAAGAGTAAGATCCAACGGATTAATCTTGGTTTAGCACATCTTGTTTTGAAAATAGGTATCTAAGAGCAGAATGGTCGGTATAGACCACCGTTTTTGCTAGAACGAGATATGATCGAAATTTGTCAAAAGTAAAGACAATAGCAAGGAGTTCTTTTTCAGTAGTTGTATAGTTCGTTTGTGCTCCTTGTAACGTCTTACTAGCATAATATATAGGTTGAAATCGTTTTTCAATCCTTTGTCCTAAAACGGCTCCCATTGCAAAATCACTTGCATCGCACATTAGTTCAAATGGTAGATTCCAATTTTGTGTTATCATGATCGGCGCATTAGTGAGTTTCTCTTTAAGAATATTAAAAGATTTGATACACTCATCTGAAAAGATGAATGGAGCATCCTTTTCTAGGAGTTTATTCATAGGAGTGGCAATTTTAGAAAAATCTTTTATGAAACGTCGGTAAAAATCGGCATGCCCTAGAAAACTCCTAACTCCTCTAACATTGGTGGGATGTGGAAGTTTAGCAATTACATCTACTTTAGCTCTATCCACTTCAATTCCTTCTTTTGAAATTTTATGTCCAAGAACGATGCCTTCTTTAACCATGAAATGGCATTTCTCCCAATTAAGTACTAGATTTGATTTTTCGCATCTAATTAGCATTCGTTCCAGATTAACTAGACATGATTTAAATGTATCACCGAAGACTGAAAAGTCATCCATGAATACTTCCATGCATTCTTCTATCATGTCGTGAAAAATCGCCATCATACACCTTTGAAAGGTTGCAAGGGCGTTACAAAGTCCAAATGGCATGCGTTTGTAAGCAAAAGTACCATAAGGGCACGTGAATGTGGTTTTCTCTTGATCCTCGGGTGCTATTGGAATTTGAAAATATCTGGAAAATCCATCTAGAAAACAATAGTAACTATTTCCAGCTAATCTTTCCAACATTTGATCAATGAAAGGTAAGGGAAAGTGATCTTTTCTGGTGGCGTCATTTAATTTTCTATAATCAATACATACACGCCATCCTGTTACAGTCCTAGTAGGAATAAGCTCATTTTTCTCATTTGTAATGACAGTCATGCCACCCTTCTTAGGCACGCATTGAACTGGGCTTACCCATGGACTATCAGAAATTGGATATATCAAACCTGCATCTAGCAGTTTAATAATCTCTTTCTTAACTACATCTTGCATATTAGGATTTAGTCTTCGTTGGCGTTGCACATACGTTTTATGACCTTCTTCCATAAGGATTTTATGTGTGCAATACGAAGGACTTATTCCTTTAATATCATGAATCTTCCATGCAATGGCTGGTTTATGAGCTTTCAACACAGAAATGAGTTGTGATTTCTCATTTTCAGTAAGAGAAGACGATATTATTACAGGTAATTCAGATTCACCATGTAAATAAGCGTATTCTAAATGGTTTGGAAGTGGCTTTAACTCTAATTTAGGAGGTTCTTCTATCGATGATTTGTATCGATATCTGTCTTCTTCTTTTAGCATTTGAATTTCTTCTGTTGTTGGTTCATATCCATTAGCTATAAGTGTAGCTAACATTTCAGCTTCATCAATTGGTTCATTACCTTCTCCTAAAGAACATTCTCCTGTTCCTTGTAATTCTGGAAATTCTTCTAATAATTCTGCATGTGCATCTATAGTTTGAATATAATAACATGTATCATCTGCAGATTGTGGTTGTTGCATTGCTCTATCAACTGAAAAGGTAACACTCTCATCCTCTATACTTAGGGTCAGTTTCTTACCGAACACGTCTATCATTGCTTTAGCCGTGTTTAAGAATGGTCTTCCTAATATGAGAGGAACTTGAGAATCTTCTTCCATGTCCAAAACAATAAAATCTACTGGAAATACTAAAGTACCAACTTTAACTAGCATGTTCTCCATTATCCCTCTAGGATATTTTATTGATCTATCGGCTAGTTGTATGCTTATTCTGGTTGGTTTCAATTCTCCAAGGTCTAGTTTAGCGTATAGTGAATACGGCATTAGATTTATACTAGCACCTAAGTCAGCCAATGCTTCTATTGAACTAAGACTACCCAGAAAACATGGAATTGTGAAACTTCCTGGATCAGATAATTTTTCTGGTATCTTATTCAACAGCACTGCTGAACAATTAGCATTCATAGTAACAGCCGAGAGTTCTTCCATTTTCTTTCTATTTGAGATTAGATCTTTCAAGAATTTAGCATATCTTGGCATTCCTGAAATCACATCAATGAAAGGAAGATTTACATTTATCTGTTTAAACATATCCAAGAATTTGGATTGCTCGGCTTCAAGTTTCTCTTTCTTCATTTTACTCGGGTAAGGAAGTGGTGGTTGGTATGGTTTAACATAAGGTTTATCCTTAACTGTGTTATCTTCATTAACTTTTTAAACTACCGGTTCTTTTTCCTTATCTTGATCAGGTTGTGGTTCTTGTGGAGTAGGAATGGTTTCATCAGAAGTTACAGGTATTTCAGGTGGTTTAAGTGTTGTACCACTTCTTGTGGTAATGGCTTTAGCTGTTTCATTTCGGGGGTTAGCGTTTGTATCACTAGGTAGACTTCCCGGTTTTCTTTCACCTATTAACCTTGCTAGGTTACTTACTTCTTGTTCCAGATTTTGAATAGAAGCTTGTTGATTTCTAAATGCTTGAGCATTTTGTTCATTAGTTTGTTTCTGAGATGTGAAAAATTGCGTTTGAGTTTCAACTAGCTTCGTCATCATATCTTCTAAATTCGGTTTTTTATCATCGGTTTGTTCTGGTGGTTTGTTTTGAAAATTAGGTCTTTGCTGATTATAAGTATTATTGGATACTTGTTGATTGCTAGGACCTTGTTGGTTGTTGTATGGAATATTTCGGTTATAATTCTGGTTTTGATTGTAAATCGGTCTTGGCGGTTGATAATTATTCTGATAATTATTTCCAGGCCTTTGGTTTATGTATGAAATATTCTCTCTTTGTTCCATTGTTAATTCAATACTGAGACAATCTTTTGTCAAATGTGGTCCTCCACACTGCTCACAACTAATTCGTATTGAGTGAATATCTTTAGTCATCTTTTCCATTCGTCTCTCCACAGCATCTATTTTTGCGGAAATGGAATCTAAGTCATGGCTAGAATCGGCTCTAGCTGCTTTAGATGATCTAATGATATCTTTTTCTTGGTGCCACTCATGTCAGTGGGAAGCAGTGTTATCAATAATTTTGTAAGCATCAGTTTCGGTTTTCTTCATAATAGAACCACCAGCTGCTATATCTATGTCTTTCCTTGTAGTGATGTCGCATCCTTGGTAGAATATTTGTACTATTTGACAGGTGTCTAAACCATGTTGCGGACATCCTCTTAACAACTTTCCATATCTTGTCCATGCCTCATATAGAGTTTCATTTGGTTTCTGTGTGAACGTAACAATTTCTGCTTGAAGTCTTACGGCTTTAGATGCAGGAAATAATTGTTTAAGAAATTTGTCAACTAAAACGTCCCATGTATCGATCGCCCCTTCAGGTAACGATTCCAACCAATCTTTGGCTTCTCCCTTTAAAGTCCAGGGAAATAACATGAGATATATCTGTTCATCCTCCACTTCTCGGATTTTAAATAGTGTGCAGATCCTATTAAAGGTACGTAGATGTTTATTTGGATCTTCCTTAGACGCACCACTAAATTGGCATTGATTAGTCACCATGTGTAGAATTTGTCTTTTGATTTCATAATCTGGCGCATTAATGTCTGGATGAGTAATTGCGTGACCTTGGCCAGTGCGTTTAGCTCTCATTTGGTCTTCCATACTTAAAGGTTCCAGATTCTCCATAATTGAATTTGTTGAATCGGTATCACTAGATGATTCTGATTTAATGGTTCGTTCCTCAACAATCTCTGTTTGAATGATTGGTGGCTCCAGAGGAAAGTTTAATGGTTCAGGATCTATGAACCGTTCCTGAATATTTTCCGGATTCTCAATTGTGAGGTCGGGTTCAAAAAATGGATTATCGAAAATTTGAACTGAAGTACTTGGTCGACTGGATGACGATTCTAAAGAAAAATCAACGGCGGTTATATTTTCTAAATGTCTTGATCTAGTTACAGGTGGTGAACGTACAAAAGGTGATGAACGTCTTGCTCGGTGCATTCACTGAATATCCTATTAGTTTTAAAAAGGAAAGAAAAATTATAATAAGTTATCCAATCAATAGACTTTTCTGATTTTGCCCACGTTTCGAATAGCCAAAAGATGCAGCAGAGGGGCAGGATTCGTTTGGTCTCAATATAATTGAGGACTGTTTGGCTCCAATAACCCGGTCCACGTACAAATCCAACTATTACTACGAACCAGAAAATTTTGATGTCTATCAATTTAACCACTCAAAATAAATTTTCGTAATTTTAAGAAAATTTAGATAAGAAGTAGAAAAAATTCTAAGTCCTAAAAACTAGAATGGCGAGAAATAAGAGAGAAAAAGAGTTCGTCGCAAAAGGTCGAAAAAGAAAAAATGGTTGAAAAAAAAATGACGAAAAAAAATAAAAGAAACTTATCAAAACCTTAAAAATACTTAACTAACCTAACCTTATTACTACAACTAACTTAAAATTATAATCGCAAATTGAAATTACTAATTGGAATGATAATTGATACATAGTAAAAGGTCTAAAAATATTAAAGCTTACAGGAAAAACTAAATCCCAAATGGAAATAACTTAAAAAGAAACTAAAACTTAAAAAGGCGTCGCAAAATTCTAAAGCATCTAAATCTTAGTCTAAAGAAAAAGCACTTAAGGAATTCTACGGCAAAGCCTAAAAATCTAGGAGTAAAAATAACTATAGCAAAAACTAAGTTTAAAATTAAATATGAGCTAAAAATACAAATATTACGCTAAAACGATTAAAAAGTGACAAAATATAAAAATATACAAAAAATTGTAAAAATTACAATTTTTATAAAAATATTATTTTTATAATATTTATTTAATAAAACTACTAATTTTACAATTTAATAAAACTAATTTAACTAAAGTATATAAATTAAATAAAACTTAAATAAAGTTAATTATAATAATAATAATAATTAGGGTTAATAATAATAATAATTAATAATAATCCATAATTAATGCTGAATTAGGGCTTCCTGTTCGCGTGTCAGAAAGTCTCCGTGAGTCGCGGTATTTAATGCTTCAAACCCCGCGAGTCGCGGGGTTCAGAATTTCAGATCTGGAGCAGTTTGAAATTTTTACGCGTTTTTTTTTTTTTTTTTCTGTTTTCTGTTTTTTCTATAAATAAAAGATATTTAATAAAATTTATATTATTATAAACTAAAATAAAGATAAAGAAACTTATAAAACTTAAATATTTAACAAAATCTTAAAAATACTTATATTTTTGTTTTTCTTTTTATATTTTTAAATAATTAAAACGTATTTTTATAAAAGCAACTTTTAATAGAAGTAAACTAAAATATATATTTTTTTTTTTTTTTATATATTAGCGTTGCGCTTCCGGCGTTTAAGAGTGTCACCGGCAGCGGCGCCAAAAATACTTGATGTCAAAGCTAAGGTATACGAAATAGTTTATATTTTACTAGGAAAAACTATTAAATACGATACAATTTTACACAAGATATTTATTTATTTATAGAATGGATATACTTAAACCTTGCTACAACACTTATAGGCAGTGTACCTAATCGTAAAGTAGTGTAGTTTTTAGTAAGTCCGGTTCGTTCCATAGGGAAATCTTTAAACAAAGCTTAACGCTATATTAGTTTACTTTTATAAAAATACAAACATATATATAAGTAATATTATTATTATAAAGGGGGGTTTTTACCGTTTAATGACCGGTTTGTCGATTTTAAAACTTTAGTCGCAGTTAAAACCTAATGTAAAATATTAAATAAATAAAAGACTTAATTTAAAGCGTAAAATATATAACGATAATGAAATTGCAATAAAATTGCGATAAAATAAAATTGCGATAATTAAAAAGTACGATAATTAAAAGTGCGATTAAATAACAATAAATAAAAATGCGATAATTAGAAGTGCAATTAAAAATAAAGGAAATTAAATATGAAATAAAAGAATTATGCTTATTTAAACTTCCGTAATCATGATGTTTGACGTGTTGATTTTAGTTTTATGCCCATGGGTTAATTGTCCTTTGTCCTGGATTATTTAATATGTCCGTCTGGTTTTTGTCCATAACAGTCCATCAGTCATAAATATAAAGTGCGAGTGTCCTCGTCAAATTATTCTTATACCCGAAGTTAAATATTCCAACTAATTGGGGATTCGAATTGTAACAAGGTTTTAATACTTTGTTTAATGAATACACCAGGTTATCGACTGCGTGTAAACCAAGGTTTTACTACTTTGTTAACAATTACACCAATTACCCTTGAATGTAATTTCACCCCTGTTTTAATTATTCTAGTGGCTATTAATCCATTCCCGTGTCCGGTTAAATGAACGATTATTCGTACATATAAATACCCCGCCCATCGTGTCCGATCGAGTGTATATGGTAATTTATAGGGACGCCCAATTGTAAATCTTCATATTAACATTAACAAACTTTCATTTAGTTAAACAAATATAAAGCCCATTAATAGCCCATAGTCTAATTTCCACAAGTATCGTTCTTTTGTCCAAACCCCAATTATGGTACAAAGCCCAATTACCCAATTTTAGTAATTAGCCCAACATCATGATTACTTCGTTTTAAATAAGCATAATAATAACTTAGCTACGAGACATTAATGTAAAAAGGTTGAACATAACTTACAATGATTAAAAATAGCGTAGCGTTACACGGGCAGAATTTCGACTTACACCTTTACAACATTCGCTAACATACCCTTATTATTAGAATTAAAATTAAAATTAAAATTAAAATATAAATACTTTATATATATTTTACGTATATATGAGAGAAGAGAGAAAAAGATTATATTTTGCGATCAGAATTCGGTTGGCTTTATAGGGATTTTCGATTTTTGGGGCTCCGCGACTCGCGGCATATTTTGCCTTCAAACTCCGCGAGTCGCGGAGTTTGAGATTCCAGCTCACACTTTGGAGTCTTTCTCTGCCGACGGTTTATTTATAAATATAATATATATATAATTAATATAATTAATTATATATTATATTATATTTATATACATAGTTAACTTGTAATTTTTAGTCCGTTGCGTCGAGCGTTGAGAGTTGACTCTGGTCCCGGTTCCGGATTTTCGAACGTCCTTGCGTACAATTTTATATTTTGTACTTTGCGTTTTGAATCTTGTACTCTTGTAATTTTGAGACGTTTCTTATCAATAATTGGAACCTTTTTGATTGTCTTTTGTACTTTTGAGCTTTTTGGTCGTTTGCGTCTTCAATTCGTCGAATCTGTCTTTTGTCTTCACCTTTTATTATTTAAACGAATATCACTTGTAAATAGAACAATTGCAACTAAAAGCTTGTCTTTCTTGAGGAATAATGCTATGAAATATATGTTCGTTTTTAGCATTATCAATAATTATTTCCAGGCCTTTGGTTTATGTATGAAATATTCTCTCTTTGTTCCATTGTTAGTTCAATACTGAGACAATCTTTTGTCAAATGTGGTCCTCCACACTGCTCACAACTAATTCGTATTGAGTGTATATCCTTAGTCATCTTTTTCATTCGTCTCTCGACAACATCTATCTTTGCGGAAATGGAATCTAAGTCATGGCTAGAATCGGCTCTAGCTGCTTTAGATGATCTAACGATATCTTTTTCTTGGTGCCACTCATGTGAGTGGGAAGCAGTGTTATCAATAATTTTGTAAGCATCAGTTTCGGTTTTCTTCATAATGGAACCACCAGCTGCTATATCGATGTCTTTTCTTGTAGTGATGTCGCATCTTTGGTAGAATATTTGTACTATTTGACAAGTGTCTAAACCATGTTACGGACATCCTCTTAATAACTTTTCAAATCTAGTCCACGCCTCATATAGAGTTTCATTCGGTTTCTGTGTGAACGTAACAATTTCTCCTTGAAGTCTTACGACTTTAGATGCCGGAAAGAATTGTTTAAGAAAGTTTTCAACTAAAACATCTCATGTATCAATCGCCCCTTCAGGTAACGATTCCAACCAATCTTTGGCTTCTCCCTTTAAAGTCCAGGGAAATAACATGAGATATATCTGTTCATCTTCAACTTCTCGGATTTTAAATAAAGTGCAGATTCTATTAAAGGTACGAAGATGTTTATTTGGATCTTCCTTCGGCGCACCACTAAATTGGCATTGATTAGTCACCATATGTAGAATTTGTCCTTTGATTTCATAATCTGGCGCATTAATGTCTGGATGAGTAATTGCGTGACCTTGGCCAGTGCGTTTAGCTCGCATTCGGTCTTCCATACTTAGAGGTTCCAGATTTTCCATAATTGAATTTGTTGAATCTGAATCACTAGAGGATTCTGATTTAATGGTTCGTTCCTCAACAATCTCTGTTTGAATGATTGGTGGTTCCGGAGGAAAGATTAATGGTTCAGGATCTATGAATCGTCCCTGAATATTCTCCGGATTCTCAATTGTGAGGTCGGGTTCAAAAAATGGATTATCGGAAATTTGAATTGGAGTAACTGGTCGACTGGATGACGATTCTAAAGAAAAATCAACGGTGACAATATTTGCTAGATGTCTTGATCTGGTTACAGGTGGTGAACGTACAAAAGGTGGTGAACGTCTTGCTCGGTGCATTCACTGAATATCCTATTAGTTTTTAAAAGGAAAGAAAAATTATATAAGTTATCCAATTAATAGACTTTTCTAATTTTGCCCACGTTTCGAATAGCCAAAAGATGCAGCAGAGGGGCAGGATTCGTTTGGTCTCAATATAATTGAGTACTGTTTGGCTCCAATAACCCGGTCCACGTACAAATCCAACTATTACTACGAACCAGAAAATTTTGATGTCTATCAATTTAACCACTTAAAATAAATTTTCGTAATTTAAAGAAATTTAGAGAAGAAATAGAATAAAAATCTATGTCCTAAAAACTAGAATGACGAGAAATAAGAAAGAAAAAGAGCGCGTCGAAAAAGGTCGAAAAAGAAAAGGGTTGAAAAATAAAAGGCGACGAAAAATAAGAAAGAAAAAGAGTGACTTATAAAACTTTAAAACACTCGACTAACCCAACCTTATTATTATTACTAACTTAAAATTAAAATTGCAAATTGAGATTACTAATTGGAGTGATAATTGATACATAGGTAAAAGGCGTCGAAAAATAAAAAATAAGAAAGTAGCGCGTTGAAACTTAAAAAAAAAACTAAAAACTAAGAATTAAAAGTTGCGTCTAAAAATATTAAAGCTTACAAGTAAAACTATATCCCAAATGGCAATAACTTATAAAGGAACTAAAACTTAAAAAGGCGTCGCAAAATTCTAAAGCACCTAAATCTTAGTCTAAAGAGAAAGCACTTAAGGGATTTTACGGCAAAGCATGAAAATCTAGAAGTAAAAATAACTATGGCAAAAACTATATTTAAAACTAAATACGAACGACAAAAATACAAATATTACGAAAACAAATAAAAAGATACAAAATATAAAAATAAACTTAAAGTTGTAAAAATTATAATTTTTATAAAAATATTATTTTTATCCTTATTATTTTATAAAAGTATTAATTTTTATAAAACTAATTAAAATACAAAATACAAATTAGTTAAAAATTAAAACTAATTATAATAATAATTAAGTAATTAGGGTTTATAATAAATAATAATAATTTATACTCCGTAATAAATGCTGATTAGGGTTGCTGGACACGCGTGTCAGGGTGGCTCCGCGAGTCGTGGTGATTAAATTTTCAAATGAGGTGCAGGCCAAAATCGTTCGGTTTTTAATATTTTTTTATTTATATTTTTTATTTTTCTCTTTTAATATTTATATAAAATATTTATATTAATTAAAAAAAACTTATGTTTTAAAAACTAAAATAAAAATAGAAATACAGAAATTTTATAAAACTTAAATATTTAACAAACTCTTAAAAATATTTATATTTTTGTTTTTCTTTTTATATTTTCGAATATTTAAAACGTATTTTTATAAAAACGTATTTTTATAAAAGTAAACTAAAAATAAAAATCTTTTTTTTTATATTAGCGTTGCTCTTCCGGCTTTTAAGCTAGATTTCGATCCCCGGCAGCGGCGCCAAAAATACTTGATGTTATGCGAGGTGTATATGAAATAGCTTTATTTTTACAACTAAATACTATTAAATATGCTACAATTTTACACAAGTTATTTATTTATTTATCGAGTGGATATACTTAAACCTTGCTACAACACTTATAGGCAGTGTACCTAATCGTACAGTAGTGTAGTTTTTAGTAAGTCCGGTTCGTCCACAGGGAATCTTTTAAACAAAGCTTAACGCTATATTAGTTTTAATTTATAAAAATATAAATATATATAAGTAATATTATTATTATAAAAAAGGGGTTTTTTACCGTTTAATGACCGGTTTGTCGATTTTAAAACTTAGTCGCAGTTAAAACCTAATGTAAAATATTAAAAATAAATATAACTTAATTTAAAGCGTAAAGTAAATAACGATAATGAAATTGCGATAAATAAAAGTGCGATAAAATAAAATTGCGATAATTAAAAAGTACGATAATTAAAAGTGCAATTAAATACAATAACAATAAATAAAAAGTACGATAATTAGAAGTGCAATTAAATATAAAATAAAGGAAATTAAATATGAAATAAAAGAATTATGCTTATTTAAACTTCCGTAATCATGATGTTTGACGTGTTGATTTTAGTTTTATGCCCATGGGTTAATTGTCCTTTGTCCTGGATTATTTAATATGTCCGTCTGGTTTTTGTCCATAACAGTCCATCAGTCATAAATATAAAGTGCGAGTGTCCTCGTCAAATTATCCTTATACCCGAAGTTAAATATTCCAACTAATTGGGGACTTAAAATGTAACAAGATTTTAATACTTTGTTTAATAATTACACCAGGTTATCGACTGCGTGTAATCCAATGTTTTAATACTTTGTTATCAATTATGCCAAGTGTCCTTGTACATAATTTCACCCCTATTTTAATAATTCTAGTGACTATTAATCCATTCCCGTGTCCGGTTAAATGAACGATTATTCGTACATATAAATACCCCGCCCATCGTGTCCGATCGAGTGTATATGGTTATTTATAGGGACGTCCAATTATAAATCATTATATTAAAATTAACAAACTATCATTTAGTTAAACAAATATAAAGCCCATTAATAGCCCATAGTCTAATTTCCACAAGTGTCGTTCTTTTGTCCAAACCCCAATTATGGTACAAAACCCAATTACCCAAATTTAAATATTTAGCCCAACATCATGATTACTTCGGCTTAAATAAGCATAATAATAACTTAGCTACGAGACATTAAATTAAAAAGGTTGAACATAACTTACAATGATTAAAAATAGCGTAGCGTTACACGGACAGAATTTCGACTTACACCCTTACAATATTCGCTAACATACCCTTATTATTGGAAATTAAAATTAAAATTAAAATTAAAATATAAATTATATATATATATATTTACGTATATAGAGAGATAGATAGAATTAGGATATATAAAACGTTCAGAATGCACGAGCTTTTATAGGCATTTTTGTCCAGGACAGCTCCGCGAGTCGCGGTATTTTTGTTCTTCACACTCCGCAAGTCGCGGAGTTTGACTTTACAGCTCACTCCAATTTGGATCTTAGTCTGCCGACGGTTTTAATATATAAATATAATATATATATATATATATATATAATTTATATAATTAATTATATATTATATTATATTTATATACATAGTTAACTTGTAATTTTTAGTCCGTTGCGTCGAGCGTTGAGAGTTGACTCTGGTCCCTGTTCCGGATTTTTGAACGTCCTTCCGTACTATTTTATATCGTGTATTTTGCGTTTTAAATCTTGTACTTTTGTAATTTTGAGACGTTTCTCATCAATAATTGGAACCTCTTTGATTGTATTTTGTACTTTTGAGCTTTTTGGTCGTTTGCGTCTTCAATTCATCGAATATGTCTTTTATCTTCACCTTTTATTATTTAAACGAATATCACTTGTAAATAGAACAATTGCAACTAAAAGCTTGTCTTTTGTGACGTCCCCGTCAAAACGCTTAACGGATCCGTCAGTTGGTCCCACAGCTTGATTGGACTTAAATGAATTAAGTAAACAAAGTTGCATTCTTTTATTTCAAAAGTTTCCCAAAAAGGAAACAAACCAAAATATGTAATTTCAAAACAACCAACCATAGTAATAAACCAAAAGTTGACACAAAACCTTGCCAACAAACCCACAAGTTTAAATTATCCAAAAATAGAATGCAAGCTTAAGTTTCATAAATCGTTTCATAAAATCTGCCCAAATGCATGCAGACTCTTCTAAACACAGCGAAAGCATCACAAAACTCAAGTACCTGTGAAAACATGCAAGTAAACTGTCAACACAAAGGTTGAGTGAATTATAGGTTTAAATAATAAGTAAGCTTTAGACCACAAGATTTAAAAAAAATGTTAGAAAACATTAAACATTATTCCATTATCAATGAGCCACCTGGTAACCACTTAACCCTTTATTTACCCTTGCCAAACACAATAAAAATATTCACTTGGACAGTGTATCTACAACAAATTACGAAGTACTAAACATTTCGATTATAAATTACTAGCGCGACTAGCTCGAAATGGGGTTGCCAAACCCGATATATCTATCCGTAGGATTCGCGTTCACCGGTAGAAACTAATGATTACAGTTACCAGACTAGGGAATATTTTTGTCCAACTCACAATGAATAATTAAATTTAACTGTTACTTGTGTCTAAACGTAAATAAAAATGCATGTAATCACATCCCAAAAATATACTTTGAAAAGTATGTAAAAACGGGACTATAACTCACCTTAAAAGCAACTGAATAAACCACACAAACAAGTGAACAGCAAATAGAGTAAAGTGATCAGGAATGATCACAACGCCGACCTATAAATAAAGCAGGTCGATATAAATAACTAACTTAGGTCAAGTCTTAGTATGATAGCTATTGTACATGTTGCAAGTAGACATAGAACAATACTCGGCAAGCATCGGTTTGACTGGAACAGCGTACGGACACATACTTTCTATTTATAGAAAGATTCTATTTTTAGCAGGTCTCCATTTTTGGAAAGTTTCTATTTTTGGAAAGTTTCTATTTTAGGAAAGTTTCTATTTTTGGAAAGTTTCTATTTTTGGAAATTTTCCAAATTTAGAAAGTTCTATTTTTAGAAAGTTTTTAAGTTAGGAAAGTTTCCTTATTTAGAAAGTCAACTGAAAGTCAAAGTCAACCGAAAGTCAACTCAAAAGTCAACCTTGGTCAAACATAGTCAACATTAATTTGAAAAGTGTAAATTATAATAATAACATAAGTTATAATGTTTATTAAAGTTAAAAGTGTATAATTAAGTCATAACATAAGTTTAATTAAATAAAATAAATTATTAAAGTTAATATAAGTTGAAGTGATATAATTAATATATCATAAGTATTTAATTAATTAATTAAATATTAATCATAATATAAGTATTATTAATTAATAATAAATTTTTAAATCATATCATAAGTATTATAATTATAATTATTAAATCATAAGTATTTAATAATTAAATCATAATTAAATAATAGTTAAGTCTTATAATAATTAAATAATTATTTAATCTTTATTATAAGTCTTATAATAATATTCTCATAAAATAAATTTAATACTTATCATAAGTATTTTCCAATACTAATAAAAGTATTATTAATCGTAAGTCAAATTAAAATGTTAATTAAATCATAAATAATAATTAAATGATATAATAAATATTTATATCATAAGTCTTAAATAATAATAATTACTTCTTTTATCATAAGTAATTAATTAATAATGAAATTCATTATTTTTATCATAAGTTTTAGAATTAATCATAAGTTTTAATTTAAAAGTTCATCGGATCGTATCTTGAGCCCCGGGTGTCGATTTCTGGCGAGCCTTATATGCATCTCCGCCTATTCAAACCACCCGACACAATGGTGCACTCAAGAACACACCAAGAACAATCCACAAGTCATGGTAATCAGCCATGACACCACTTGGACCTTCAATTTACTCAAAACCGTGTTTTAGTCAAAACGGGTGAACCGTGGCTCGGATTTAGGTGACCCGAACATGAAAGTTCGTCCCACCATCAGTCCCAACACACTAACACACCCTAAAGACTCCAAGGAAGGTCACAAAGTCGGACCAAACCTGGTTCATGTCAATATCACAATTCAATCTTTACAAAATACTAATTTGATCATAACTAGGGCTTCGGGAATCGAAATGACATGAATCCGGAGTCTAAAATTAATATCTTGATGAGAGGAACTCATCTAAATAGTTTATTTTAACATTTATATCAGTCACAAACTCAGAATACACGAATTAGCTGCTGTCCAGAATTTTACAAACTGAAAACGTGTGATTTTGAGTACATCTATGCATACAAACATCATTACAATAATCCACAAACATCATACTACTAAATAAACATCAAAATACAGAAAATAATTGAAAAAAATGAAAGTTCTAGGGTTAGGGTTTATACCCTAATCGAGAAACAATCTATGTAATCGCGTAGAGAACGAAGAGATGAACGCGTTTATACTAATCAATCCTTGATCCAAGCTTTAATTTTTGATGATGATGGTGATGTTGGGTGATGGTTGGCGACAGCTAGGCAAGGAGGAGGAAGAGAGAAAAGTTGCAAGTAAGGTTTTGATTATTTTGTGGAATGATTAAAATGAATTGTAAAAAAAAAAAAAGAAACCAAGGGAATTACTCCCCCCCTCCCATGAGGCTTCGGCCGAAAAAATTAGTGGGGTGGGCCCCACTTGGTCCATCTAACTTAAATGTATAATCCTTGTGGCCCGAAAGCCCGAACGAGTCCCGAAACGTGAAAACGCACTTACGCAATTAAAAATCCGGAAAGATAACAAACGCGCGACGAAAAATAAATATAAATACACTATATAATAATATGATCTTAAAATATCATATTTAAAATATTTAGGATTTAAATGTCCCAAAAACTCGACCGTTGGTTTGAAAACCAAAAAGATTCGCCGGATGAAAATTCGCGAGACGTAGAAACGTATAAATTTAAAAAATGAATACAAATATTCACATAACACACAATAATTAATATATATATATTATTACAAAAATAATAATATAGGTCATACAAATGACGTGGCACACTAACAGTTAACAGCCGTTAAATAATTAACTGAAAAAGATAACGGAAAAAGTAGGGTCGTGACAGTACCTTCCCGTTACGAAAATTTCGTCCCGAAATTTAAGCAGGCGCAGGGGTTGACTCGGCATCTGAGAACAAATGCGGGTATTTCTGCTTCATCTGGTCTTCACGCTCCCAAGTGAACTCGGGACCGCGTCTAGCGTTCCATCTGACCCGAATAATAGGAATTCTGCTCTGTTTAAGAGTCTTAACCTCTCGGTCCATGATTTCAACAGGCTCCTCAATAAAATGCAATTGCTTATCAACTTGAAGTTCCTCCAAAGGAATAGTCTGATCAAATTCAGCCAAGCACTTCTTTAAATTCGAAATATGGAAAACATCGTGGACAGCACTGAGTTCTTGTGGAAATTTCAAACGATAAGCCACCGGTCCAACTCTTTCAATGATCTCAAAAGGTCCCACGAAACGAGGACTTAACTTTCCCCTTTTACCAAAACAGATTACGCCCTTCCAAGGCGAAACCTTTAACATAACACGATCACCAACTTGAAATTCAACATCTTTCCTTCCCTTATCGTCATAACTCTTTTGCCGACTTCTAGCAGTTCTCAACCTTTCTTTAATTTGTACAATCTTCTCAGTAGTCTCGTGAATAATCTCTGGACCTGTAAGTTGAGCATCCCCAACCTCATTCCAACAAATAGGAGACCTACATTTCCTACCGTACAAAGCTTTAAACGGTGCGGCTTTAATACTTGCGTGGTAACTGTTGTTATAAGAAAACTCAGCTAGCGGCAAATATTTAACCCACCCATTTCCAAAATCAATGACGCACGCTCGCAACATATCTTCTAATGTCTGAATGGTCCTTTCACTTTGACCATCCGTTTGAGGATGATAAGCGGTGCTCATATCCAACCTAGTACCCAAGGCTTCCTGTAAAGATCGCCAAAACCTCGACATAAATCGACTATCTCGGTCGGAAATAATGGACACGGGAACACCATGCCTAGAAACAATCTCTTTCAAATACAAACTGGTGAGTTTCTCCATCGAATCCGTTTCCCTAATCGGCAAAAAGTGAGACGACTTAGTGAGTCAATCTACAATCACCCAAATCGCATCATAGCCACCCGAAACTCTTGGTAACTTAGTAATAAAATCCATAGTGATACCTTCCCACTTCCACTCGGGAATTTCTGGTTGTACCAAAAGTCCAGACGATTTTTGATGTTCAGCTTTGACCTTAGCACAGGTCAAACACTTAGTCACATACATAGCTACATCACCTTTCAAATTATGCCACCAATACAGCTCCTTAAGATCCTGATACATCTTTCCTGAACCAGGATGAATAGAGTATCTAGACTTATGAGCCTCATCCAAAACAAGTTGTCGAAGACCTCCAAATTTTGGAACCCATAGACGTCCCGCAAAATACCTAGTACCATCAGCTCGTACTTCAAACTTCTTAGCTACCTTTTCTACATTCTCCTTCACGAAATTCTCCTCCTTTAAGGCTTCTTGTTGTACCTCAAGAATCTGCCTAACGAGGTTTGATCTAATTGTCATATTCAAGACCCTAACCCTGCGAGGTTCAGTCCTTTCTTTACGACTCAATGCATCAGCCACAACATTAGCCTTACCCGAGTGATACAAAAGGTCACAATTATAATCATTCAACGTCTCAATCCATCTTCGTTTTCTCATGTTCAACTGTTTCTGATCGAGGATATGTTGAAGACTCTTGTGATCGGTGTACACAGTACTCTTAACACCATAAAGATAGTGTCTCCAAATTTTAAGCGCAAAAACAACAGCCCCCAACTCTAAATCATGAGTTGTATAGTTCTGTTCGTGAATCTTCAACTGTCGTGACGCATACGCAATAACCTTCTTTCGTTGCATCAAAACGCAACCATAGCCTTGTCGCGATGCATCACAATAAACAACAAAATCGTCATTACCCTTCGGTAGTGACAAAATCGGAGCGGTAGTCAACTTCTTCTTCAAAATCTGAAAAGCATTCTCTTGTTCATCCTTCCACTCATACTTCTTCCCCTTATGCGTTAAAGCAGTCAGAGGTTTTGCAATACGAGATAAATCCTGAATGAACCTTCGATAGTAACCTGCCAACCTTAAGAACTGGCGAATCTGAGTAGGAGTTTTTGGGGTTTCCCACTTTTCAATCGCCTCAATTTTAGCAGGATCAACTTGTATTCCCTGTTTATTAACAATATGACCAAGGAACTGAACTTCTCTTAACCAAAAAGCACACTTAGAGAACTTAGCGTACAACTCTTCTTTATTTAACAAATCAAGCACTAACCTCAAGTGTTCTTCATGCTCTTCATCACTCTTAGAATAGATAAGGATGTCTTCGATGAAAACAATAACGAACTTGTCCAGATAGGGTCTACACACACGGTTAATGAGGTCCATGAACACAGCAGGTGCATTTGTCAATCCGAACGGCATAACAAGAAATTCAAAGTGACCGTAACGGGTGCGAAAAGCAGTTTTTGAAACATCAGATTCTTTAACACGCAACTGATGATAGCCAGAACGAAGATCAATTTTTGAATAAACAGAAGAACCCTGAAGCTGATCGAACAGATCATCAATTCTCGGTAGAGGATAACGATTTTTAACAGTGAGCTTATTCAATTCACGATAATCAATGCATAAACGAAAAGAACCATCCTTCTTCTTAACAAACAGAACGGGAGCTCCCCAAGGAGACGAACTAGGATGAATAAAACCTTTGTCTAACAACTTACAGAGTTGACTCGACAATTCTTGAAGTTCGGAAGGCGCAAGACGATAAGGAGCATGTGCTACAGGAGCAGCGCCGGGAACAAGATCAATTTGAAATTCTATCGCGCGTTGCGGCGGAAGGCCAGGTAAATCATCGGGAAACACCTCGGGAAAATCCCTAACAATGTGAACGTCATCAACGTTCTTCACTTCCTTACTAGGATCAACAACATGAGCAAGAATAGCATGACAGCCTTTACGGAGATGTTTACGAACTTTCATACAGCTAATAAGATTTAACTGTGTGCATTTCTTATCTCTAAAGACCATCAGTGGCTCTCCAATCACATCAGTAATACGAATAGCCTTATCATAACACACGATCTCAGCACGGTTCGCAGATAACCAATCCATACCAATAACAATATCAAAACTACCAAGTTCAATCGGTATCAAGTCTATCTCAAAATCCCTACCACCCAGATTAATGTTACATTTACGATGTACAGTCTTAGCAGTAAGTTCTTTACCATTAGCTACTTCAACAACATAAGTATTGTCTAAGGGAGTTAATGGCGTTTTGATTCTCGGACTTAATTTACTCGACACGAAACTTAAATCAGCCCCTGAATCAAATAGTACATAAACTGATAAATCGTTGACTGAGAACGTACCAGTAACAAGCTTAGGATCTTCCTCCGCATCCTTAGCATTAATGTTGAACGCTCGGCTGCGTGCAGTTTCAGCAGTCTTCTTGTTGGGACAAGCATCTCGGAAATGCCCCGGCTTCCCACACTCATAACAAACCCTTTGATTACCTCCATTATTCGATTTCCCATTACCATTACCGTTACCACCTCTATTACCAACATTATTATTATTACCACCAGTCGCGGGAGTAGTAGAACCCGGCAAAAGCACTGTACAATCTTTAGCAATGTGCCCTTGCTTGGAGCACCTCTTATAAGTAACTGTGCAGTAACCATCATGAGCTTTATAGCAATGAGGACACACACGCTGATTTCTGTTGTTAGCACCTGAGGTATCCTGTTTCTTCTGCTGACTTTGGTTTTGATTGCGATTGTTATCCCACTTTCGTTTCCCATTATCAGCCTTCTTGACAACCTCCTCACTAGTTTCAGCAACTGTAGTCTTGCTTCTTCTCAACACCTTGTCATTAAGTTTGTGGGCCATAGACATAGCCGCCTCAATAGTCTGGGGTTCAATAGACTTAACCCCGTGTTCAATCTTCTCCGACAAACCATCAATGTAAGCCTCAATTTTGCGGTCCTCATCCGCATAAACCCTAGGACACAGCAAAGTTAACTCGAAAAACCTTCGTTCATAGGCATCTAACTCGGTGCCATGCATTTTCAAATTCTTGAGCTCAACCTCTAGCTTCTTAAGCTCACCCCGAGGTCTATAGCGGGTGATCAATCTTTCCTTAAAATCATTCCAGGACAAACCATAAGCTACATCGCTTCCCAAACTACTAACCAGATTGTTCCACCATGTCAAGGCACTATCCTTGAGAGTGCAACTAGCGAAACTAACTTTGTCCTCTTCACGAACCCGACTGACCCTGAAAATAGATTCGATCTTCTCGAACCAACGAGTAAGCCCTATTGGTCCTTCCGTACCACTGAATTCTTGGGGTCGACCAGCCATAAAAGTCTTGTGGGAGCATCCCACCTGGTTGTTGTTCACATTGGCATTAACATTAGCATTTGCTGCCATAGCAGCAGCAATTCCTTCATTGATCAGGCGTTGCATACGCGCTTCAGTGGACTCTCTTGGAGGTATGATCTTCAAAATAGAACAACACATCCGTTAGTACCAAGAATAATACTAGTGTCATAAAGGAATAGATCAAAACACGAAAAGATTAACCATCATAAATAATAGTTAACAAATACTATGAGTAATAACATGACAGTTATGATTGTTATAGAAATAACCATCACATGCATACATATTTTATGATAACATCATACAACATACATAGCACCTAACATACATGAACATATATTACGCATAATATAACATGCCAAGAGCCACAACATCAGAAATAAAACATGATAATGATAATAGATGTCATAAAAATAACCATCCATACATAATGAAAAATATCCCATAACAAAATCTTAATAAAATCCTCGGCAAAACGCCGTACATAACCCAAAATGTATGTATAAAAAGGACATTAAGTCTGATGAAATAGATAATCAATATGAATAATCACATCACATTCGCTTAGAGCGGGTGTGATAAGCTGGTCCAGCATGAGTCTCAGCAGGATCCTCATACTTACGCAACTTCCCTTTCATAACATCCAACTCTTCCTTCAACCCACGGACAGTGCTCTCGAGAGCCTCGAACTTAGCATTAACTTCTTGATCACACTTACGGTTCGCATCCTCAACCCTATGCTTGAAAGTGATAAAGTTACCCATGTCGGCACGGATCTCGTCCATAACTTCATTATGTGGCAAAGTGCACAAACAATCACTAAGGGTGTTAATACGTGTCACCTCATTATAAGCCCGGTTCATACGAGTAATGGCAGAAAAATAGTAATGAACAGGATCATCGATCTCTGGTTGATTAGCACGACGTCTAGCAGGAGACGGTGGAGCAGGAGCAGCAACAGAGTTATCGCTCGAAGTCGACATCTGCAAACAGCAAAACCGCAAACCACATACCAAAAAGATATGAAAGCTAATAATATAACTTATACGAAATGAAATGCATAATAATGCTATAGCAAAAAGGTCGGGCTGTAGACTAGACTCTAATGCACCCTAATAACCACGGGTTGACCACATTAAGACCGCCTAGTTCCCTACAACCAAGGCTCTGATACCACATGTGACGACCCCGTCAAAACACTTAACGGATCCGTCAGTTGGTCCCACAGCTTGATCGGACTTAAATGAATTAAGTAAACAAAGTTGCATTCTTTTATTTCAAAAGTTTCCCAAAAAGGAAACAAACCAAAATATGTAGTTTCAAAACAACCAACCATAGTAATAAACCAAAAGTTGACACAAAACCTTGCCAACAAACCCACAAGTTTAAATTATCCAAAAATAGAATGGAAGCTTAAGTTTCATAAATCGTTTCATAAAATCTGCCCAAATGCATGCAGCCTCTTCTAAACACAGCGGAAGCATCACAAAACTCAAGTACCTGTGAAAACATGCAAGTAAACTGTCAACACAAAGGTTGAGTGAATTATAGGTTTAAATAATAAGTAAGCTTTAGACCACAAGATTTAAAAAAAAATGTTAGAAAACATTAAACATTATTCGCCACCTGGTAACCACTTAACCCTTTATTTACCCTTGCCAAACACAATAAAAATATACACTTGGACAGTGTATCTACAACAAATTACGAAGTACTAAACATTCCGATTATAAATTACTAGCGCGACTAGCTCGAAATGGGGTTGCCAAACCCGATAGATCTATCCGTAGGATTCGCGTTCACCGGTAGAAACTAATGATTACAGTTACCAGACTAGGGAATATTTTTGTTCAACTCACAATGAATAATTAAATTTAACTGTTACTTGTGTCTAAACGTAAATAAAAATGTATGTAATCACATCCCAAAAATATACTTTGAAAAGTATGTAAAAACGGGACTATAACTCACCTTAAAAGCAACTGAAGAAACCACACAAATAAGCGAATAGAAAATAGAGTAAAGTGATCAGGAATGATCACAACGCCGACCTATAAATAAAGCAGGTCGATATAAATAACTAACTTAGGTCAAGTCTTAGTATGATAGCTATTGTACATGTTGCAAGTAGACATAGAACAATACTCGGCAAGCATCGGTTTGACTGGAACAGCGTACAGACACATACTTTCTATTTATAGAAAGTTTATATTTTTAGCAGGTCTCCATTTTTGGAAAGTTTCTATTTTTGGAAAGTTTCTATTTTAGGAAAGTTTCTATTTTTGGAAAGTTTCTACTTTTGGAAAGTTTTCAAATTTAGAAAGTTCTATTTTTAGAAAGTTTTTAAGTTAGGAAAGTTTCCTTATTTAGAAAGTCAACAAAAGTCAACTAAAAGTCAAAGTCAACCGAAAGTCAACTCAAAAGTCAACCTTGGTCAAACATAGTCAACATTAATTTGAAAAGTGTAAATTATAATAATAACATAAGTTATAATGTTTATTAAAGTTAAAAGTGTATAATTAAGTCATAACATAAGTTTAATTAAATAAAATGAATTATTAAAGTTAATATAAGTTGAAGTGATATAATTAATATATCATAAATATTTAATTAATTAATTAAATATTAATCATAATATAAGTATTATTAATTAATAATAAATTTTTAAATCATATCATAAGTATTATAATTATAATTATTAAATCATAAGTATTTAATAATTCAATCATAATTAAATAATAATTAAGTCTTATAATAATTAAATAATTATATAATCTTTATTATAAGTCTTATAATAATATTCTCATAAAATAAATTTAATACTTATCATAAGTATTTTCCAATACTAATAAAAGTATTATTAATCGTAAGTCAAATTAAAATGTTAATTAAATCATAAATAATAATTAAATGATATAATAAATATTTATATCATAAGTCTTAAATAATAATAATTACTTCTTTTATCATAAGTAATTAATTAATAATGAAATTCATTATTTTTATCATAAGTTTTAGAATTAATCATAAGTTTTAATTCAAAAGTTCATCGGATCGTATCTTGAGCCCCGGGTGTCGATTTCTGGCGAGCCTTATATGCATCTCCGCCTATTCAAACCACCCAACACAATGGTTCACTCAAGAATACACCAAGAACAGTCCGCAAGTCGTGGTAATCAGCCATGACACCACTTGGACCTTCAATTTACTCAAAACCGTGTTTTAGTCAAAACGGGTGAACCGTGGCTCGGATTTAGGTGACCCGAACATGAAAGTTCGTCCCACCATCAGTCCTAACACACTAACACACCCTAAAGACTCCAAGGAAGGTCACAAAGTCGGACCAAACCTGGTTCATGTCAATATCACAATTCAATTTTTACAAAATACTAATTTGATCATAACTAGGGCTCCGGGAATCGAAACGACATGAATCCGGAGTCTAAAATTAATGTCTTGATGAGAGGAACTCATCTAAATAGTTTATTTTAACATTTATATCAGTCACAAACTCAGAATACACGAATTAGCTGCTGTCCAGAATTTACAAACCGAAAACATGTGATTTTGAGTACATCTATGCATACAAACATCATTACAATAATCCACAAACATCATACTACTAAATAAACATCAAAATACAGAAAATAATTGAAAAAAAATGAAAGTTCTAGGGTTAGGGTTTATACCCTAATCGAGAAACAATCTATGTAATCGCGTAGAGAACGAAGAGAGGAACGCGTTTATACTAATCAATCCTTGATCCAAGCTTTAATTTTTGATGATGATGGTGATGTTGGGTGATGGTTGGTGATGGCTAGGTAAGGAGGAGGAAGAGAGAAAAGTTGCAAGTTAGGTTTTGATTATTTTGTGGAATGATTAAAATGAATTGTCAAAAAAAAAAGAAACCAAGGGAATTACTCCCCCCCTCCCATGAGGCTTCGGCCGAAAAATTAGTGGGTTGGGCCCCACTTGGTCCATCTCACTTAAATGTATAATCCTTGTGGCCCGAAAGCCCGAACGAGTCCCGAAAGGCGAAAACGCACTTACGCGATTAAAAATCCGGAAAGATAACAAACGCGCGACGAAAAATAAATATAAATACACTATATAATAATATGATCTTAAAATATCATATTTAAAATATTTAGGATTTAAATGTCCCAAAAACTCGACTGTTGGTTTGAAAACCAAAAAGATTCGCCGGATGGAAATTCGCGAGACGTAGAAACGTATAAATTTAAAATATGAATACAAATATTCACATAACACACAATAATTAATATATATATATTATTACAAAAATAATAATATAGGTCATAGAAATGACGTGGCACACTAACAGTTAACGGCCGTTAAATAATTAACTGAAAAAGATAACGAAAAAAGTAGGGTCGTGACATCTTTCTTGAAGAATAATGCTATGAAATATATGTTCGTTTTTAGCATTATCAGTTTTGCAGGTCAGATGTCGCCTGAACATGAATTAGGAAGGGAGAACAAGAGATGGTGAAATACAATTGAAGACAGACATCTTCGTGTGTAATACTCCATTACAATCTATGGAATCCGTAATATGTATGCCACCATTGACTATTATTTGATAAATGTGATTCATTATTCAATTATCTCATGGTGTTGTTACTTTTTTTGAAGCTTAAATGCGTAGAGATGTAAAAAATAATGATAAACAACAACACACTTCATTATGTACCTTACATAAAACACAATGCACAATTGACATAATTTGCAGAAAATTATGTATGCAAATTTTATAATATTCAATGGAGGAGAGAGACCTCCTCTTTGGTTAGATGATAATGCATCATTCAAAACATAAGCCAATGTTGAGTCCATTGCAAAGTAGCATATACCTGGTTGCTGCATTCTATGTTTTCGAACGTCACGTACCATAATGGTGCCCCTCTAATTTTTTGAATAGTTGTTGTACTTACACAAGTTATAAAATTTATCTTTGGATGAACTAAACATGAATACAAGTGTCTATTTATCTATAATTGTGGTTAACTGTTTCTAACTAACCTTATAACAAAGTTTGCAGTTCAAGTAATGAAGATAGACCGGATGTATGTGTAACAACCCAAACCAACCCGCGAACAAACCACGTGAAAATACAAAATAAAAAAAAAAATTGCTGCACAGTGAACTGGCGCGGCGCGCCAGGATGGCCGCGCGGCGCGCCATTCGGGTCTGTCCGGAAAGTCTCAAAATGCGAAAAAGATTGACTAGTTCCCGACACTTTTAGACGAAACGCTTTTTACCATACATCCAAATATGTAAAACTAACCTGTTTCAAATATAAAATCAATGTTTTACAAGCAGGGCCCACATCGGCCGTTTTACGAGTTTAATATAATTTACGAGTTTCGACCACCAAAAAGTTTAAGTTCCAAACTACACAATGAGCATGGCGTTTGGGATTAAACTACCCAACTATCGGTCAAACTCCAAGAGCTACTAAAGCCAAAAGCGTCCCCTAGCATCAAGCGGGATCTCTAGTCCAAAACGATGCCCTTACCCTTGTCCAAAACCGAACCTATAAAAATAGTAAACAACGAGAGGGTAAGCAAAGCTTAGTGAATGCAATAATTATACGAATACATATATAATTATACCTACTTGCATACACTTACACACCAAACCGCAAACACGCTAGCATACACATTTAGCTTATCGTCACAATAACAAGCTATAAATCTCCAACACCACAAGCTAGCATAACAACCGCATATGAATATAACTCGAATAATATAATACGCTTACAACACAAATAACCATGGTTAACCAATAGTACAAGGGAACGGCGCTCGCGAAAACGCCATCGGTGTTCATAACATCCGTTAGGGAACTTAACACCTCGCACCACTAACCCCTAGGGTGGCACCTTAACACCTCGGCACATCACCCCGAGTGGCATCTTAACACCTCGATGCATCACTCATTATTTTACGGAGTGGTGTCTTAACACCTCGACACTACACTCCTAGGTGGCATCTTAACACCTCGATGCTACACCCGAGTGGCATCTTAACACCTCGATGCTACACTCTTCACGTGAAACGTGGTGTCTTAACACCTCGACACTACACATTTCACGCTACAACAAATAGATACATTATATACCTACACATATAATTATTCCACTCACCTTGTCGCCTTGAAGAATGCTACCGAATAATCTGCAACTCGTCAATGGAAAGTACCTATTCCATTATCACAAATTCAACAACACACTTAGATTGGATTTACAAACCAACCCAATTTGACACTTAGTGCAAATTTGACCCAAATGCACTTCCAAGTACAAACCGCGCCCAAAATTAACCAATAATCACTAACACAAGTGAGAATGGTCTTAATACGCCAATTAAACCCCATCATAGGTGTTAAATACCTATCTTGCCCAAAATGACACTTAAACCCTAATTTGACCCATAAGAAGTCAATATCACGCCATTAGCAAGTTTTGACCCCAAAACATATTTAACTCGGTTCTATGCTTCAACCTAATCCATTTTAAGTTTATAAACCTTATTAATTCGAAAATTGGGTCATAATCATCACCAAACCCTAATTTTGACCCAAAGTCAAAATTAGTCAACCAACACACCTAAAAGTGTTCCAACACTTCCATAATCACTAAACCTAGTGATTAAACCCAATTACAAGTCCTAATCAAGACCAATTTGTTCACCAACCCAAAATCCACCAACACTAACAATAAACCCGATTACTAGCATCACTAAACCCACTTCATGAGTCTAAATGGGTTTATCAACAAATCAAGTTCAAACCCTGACTTTGAATAGCAAAATCAACAATGAAATTCGGAGTTAGAACTTACCAATACCGCCAAAATGATGCCGTTGACGAGTAGAACAACTTTAATGCTTGAGGTTTGACCCAAAACAACCTCCTTCTTCTCCAAATGGAGTTCTCTCTCACTAGAACTCAATCTCTCTCTAGGGTTTGAGGATGGGAGTGTTTGATGAGTGAGATGTGATCCAAACTGATCAATGGATCAGTTTTGATGACCCCAAACCGAACCCAAGTGAAAAGACCAAAGTACCCCTCATTTAAACCTTTTAAAAAGGCTGAAAATTGCCTCTGCAGCAATCGGCGCGCCGCGCCAGAAGGTGGAGCGCCGCTCCAAATAACTGGAAATTGTGGTCGAGCCCAAAACAGGTTTCAGCAACTTGTTTTGGCCATAACTTTTCGACCGTAACTCCGTTTTCGATGAATCAAATATCGTTGGAAACATAATAAGATTTCCTTTCCAATGGTAAGGCTTTGAAAGATCAACACAAACTTTATTTGGGGTTGAAAAGATACGTACACACCTTGTCACTTCAGACAACGTCCAGTTTCCTTCGACGTTCGAGCAAGTAACACGTACACTTCATACACACATCGTACACCATAAATACATTATGTACAATAAATATTTGGTTCTTATAACTCTCCCCAACTTAAACTCGATCACGTCCTCGTGATCTTCTCCAATTAACCAATCCGGGACTACTCAACGGCCCTCAATCCTAAGTTCCAATCCGAACCTTCCTAGACAATTCTTCCCAATGAATCACCTTTAACAACTAAAATCGTCACCCGCGATTTATCAAAACCACAATCCTAGCACTAAAACCTCTTCAAGTCCCCATATCGGGAAAAACTCAGCCAATCTCGTACTGAGATATCAACCCTATAGTGTATCCTTTCCAAGTACAATGCTAAAAACAACCAAATATCGACCTAAGGTCAACAACCCAAACGATGAAGACCAAGTAAAGACGAATCCTTACGGATAACACTTACCATCTAACACCCTTAGTAGTGCGCAAACATAGCTAATACGCAACTACCCAATTACGTGAGCAAAATATGGCTATTACATCACTAATCACACAACATGGTCCTTACGACCGAACCATCAGAGCTTAAAACAACCAGTGGTTCTCAAGTCCAACAACGCTAAGGTTAGTTCACACGAAACCCATGGTGTACAAAAACGGCTATCGTGATATATCCGTAGTGTGCAAAAACGGCTATTGCAACACTACCAACCATATGTGAGCGAAACACGGCTATAGCGTCACTATTTACCAACGTGTGAGTAAAAATTGGCTATCACTCACAACCACGAGTGGTTAACGAAGAGCTAATCCTTCCGGATATCCCTCGTCACCTATCTTAAGTCAAACGAGGTCAACATAGAGATAACCCCAAATAAACACCACATAATCACCTTGTAGTTCACAAAATGGCTATTGTGTAACTACCACCCAAAGTATACGATAATGAGGCATCGTAACCTTTCTCAAAGTCCCATTACTCTATTCCCAAAGGTAACCACACGGCTATCACAATCGAGCCAAGAACCACCCACATTACTCATAGACACAACAATAATTCCCTAGAAGAGAATCCGGCATATACATCCCTTTACCGAGGGATCTTACCTTGCTCGTCGAACACGTAAATTATCTCCAATGAGATTTACCACCTTACCACCTTACCACCGCGGTGATAATTTAAATCCAAAAACCATAAGTACAATTTATTCCAAATCGTACTTTTACCACAATCGACCAATGTAGGTCTCAACACTAGCTTCGAATCCCTACGAGCATCATCCAAATATGACTGCAATAGAACACCTTCGTGCAAGAGTACAAACTCCCCCACTTAGAACTCCGCTTCGTAACCACATCATCGAACAATAGCATCCCGTGGAATGACCACTTATCAACATACACAACCAATATCCTCATTGGTCATAGTCCTTGAATTCTCGCGAATTCGTCCTTAACAATAAATCCCGACGATAAACACATGCTCACTTTCACAGAAAGAGTGACCACTAACCTAACAACTAATGCGCCAAATCGCATTACCGTAACTCCTATGAGAGAGACGAGGTTCACCCGTCTTGCATCTCTTAATACGCACGTTACCATAATCTTGCTCCAACCTTGAGCATACGAAGGAATTTAACCTATCCTTAAACTCTTTGAACGAAGAGTCTACCACAATTTACACCAACCTTACACTTGCAATAATCCAATTGCTATAGTTTGTCAAATTTCCACCTAGTCACTCATGTACCTAAGGGTTTCTATCCGGTACCCTAAGTACAATGTAACCGCAACACCATCGGAGTCGAATACCACGCTAGTAGGTATGAAAGAGGCACCTAACGTTGCGTCCCGTAGACTCCATTTCCAACATACATCGAGACCCAAAACACTCGATCTCAAGGGTTCTATCCACCCGTCGAACCTCATGGTTCAACAACTTCAACACGAAAGCAAAACGCTCTAATAATCGAACACCAATGCACATACCTATGGCTTGGTAGAAACATTTCCTAACACTAAAGAATGCTTGGTTGCACCAAGTCTTACGCCCTTCGCCCGACAACCAAACGTCATCATAGGGTGTTTCCATTAGGAATGCCACCCATACTAATACTACGTATTACCGCCATGCATTCGTCCCCAGGGCGCATTTTCACGAGTCAACGACTCAAAAGCTACCCCGGTGCACTATCATCAAAATCGCTAACAAACCGAATCTTCACCGAGTTCACTAATCCCGCACCCTTATGGGTACCTTTGAAACATACACTCACTTGAGACTAATTAGGCCACGAAACAAAGTTTAAGTCTCTAATACATACATGAATCCATCGGCACACAATAAACAATAATAAGGCATATTTGTACCAAAGACGAAAATACCTGAAACATCATCGTTGGACCCTTGCGCTTCACTGACCCTCAGATAGTCACGCTCTAACCTCCTAACCCGATCGATAAACGATTCGGAGCACTCCGACTTACGGTGTCCCTTCTTTTGGCAGATAAAGCACTTGATTGTGCTTAAAGGTACACTCGTACAATCCCGTTCCAAATGACCTCGTCCTCCACACCTAAAGCACGTAGGCCCATAACCTCCCTTAATCCTCTTCTTCACTTTTTCAACACCTTCGGGCGTACTTCTCGCCCTCTTACTAGGAGCACCTCTTGATTCTAACTTTCTCTTACCCAAAGAGTGATCCGCAAATTTTGGAGCATGAGATTTAATCCCCATAGTTGCTCCTTTGTCACCGACACCTTGAGGTTTAGGAAACCTCTTTTCTAACTCTCCCTTCACGACCTTAGGCACTTGGTCTCGGACCATCTCGGTCACTATTCCCTCGAACGACTCTTGGAGAACTTGTTTAACCTTGTCGGCGAAAATCGAAATATAGCGTTCGAACTCGGCCTCAATCCTTAACGTTAACTCATCCTTCCCTTCGTGAATAGGCTCACTCGTTCCACATCCATCTTCCATTTTCATTCTAAGGAATGCAAACGATTAGATCACGAGCGTGTAAACCATACGCACAACACCGTTCCATCTTGCTAAACACTCGTCGTACATAACTTGTTAGACATGATTTGCACCCGTAATAAGGTTTGCAAGTCCTTATTACGCATACACGCCGTATCAACTTGTTAGTACAACGACCGCCCCGCTCGATGATATAAACAAACACAAACAAATTCTACACGACAAATCACACGCGAGAATTATTATCACAACACAATAATATATTAATAATATCCGCATTACTAATATAAACGTTAGTCCACTTACAAACGAGGCACTAACTATAACCCGTTCTGACCCGTAATCCTACAAGTCCCGCAAAAAATTAAGCACACACAAAAGTCTAAGTCTAGGCACCTATCTCAAGTCACCTAAATCCCTTAGACCATGCTCTGATACCACTTGTAACAACCCAAACCAACCCGCGAACAAACCACGTGAAAATACAAAATAAAAAAAAATTGCTGCACAGTGAACTGGCGCGGCGCGCCAGGATGGCCCCGCGGCGCGCCATTTGGGTCTGTCCGGAAAGTCTCAAAATGCGAAAAAGATTGACTAGTTCCCGACACTTTTAGACGAAACGCTTTTTACCATACATCCAAATATGTAAAACTAACCTGTTTCAAATATAAAATCAATGTTTTACAAGCAGGGCCCACATCGGCCGTTTTACGAGTTTAATACAATTTACGAGTTTCGACCACCAAAAAGTTTAAGTTCCAAACTACACAATGAGCATGGCGTTTGGGATTAAACTACCCAACTATCGGTCAAACTCCAAGAGCTACAAAAGTCAAAAGCGTCCCCTAGCATCAAGCGGGATCTCTAGTCCAAAACGATGCCCTTACCCTTGTCCAAAACCGAACCTATAAAAATAGTAAACAACGAGAGGGTAAGCAAAGCTTAGTGAATGCAATAATTATACGAACACATATATAATTATACCTACTTGCATACACTTACACTCCAAACCGCAAACACGCTAGCATACACATTTAGCTTATCGTCACAATAACAAGCTATAAATCTCCAACACCACAAGCTAGCATAACAACCGCATATGAATATAACTCGAATAATATAATACGCTTACAACACAAATAACCATGGTTAACCAATAGTACAAGGGAACGGCGCTCGCGAAAACGCCATCGGTGTTCATAACATCCGTTAGGGCACTTAACACCTCGCACCACTAACCCCTAGGGTGGCACCTTAACACCTCGGCACATCACCCCGAGTGGCATCTTAACACCTCGATGCATCACTCATTATTTTACGGAGTGGTGTCTTAACACCTCGACACTACACTCCTAGGTGGCATCTTAACACCTCGATGCTACACCCGAGTGGCATCTTAACACCTCGATGCTACACTCTTCACGTGAAACGTGGTGTCTTAACACCTCGACACTACACATTTCACGCTACAACAAATAGATACATTATATACCTACACATATAATTATTCCACTCACCTTGTCGCCTTGAAGAATGCTACCGAATAATCTGCAACTCGTCAATGGAAAGTACCTATTCCATTATCACAAATTCAACAACACACTTAGATTGGATTTACAAACCAACCCAATTTGACACTTAGTGCAAATTTGACCCAAATGCACTTCCAAGTACAAACCGCGCCCAAAATTAACCAATAATCACTAACACAAGTGAGAATGGTCTTAATACGCCAATTAAACCCCATCATAGGTGTTAAATACCTATCTTGCCCAAAATGACACTTAAACCCTAATTTGACCCATAAGAAGTCAATATCACGCCATTAGCAAGTTTTGACCCCAAAATATATTTAACTCGGTTCTATGCTTCAACCTAATCCATTTTAAGTTTATAAACCTTATTAATTCGAAAATTGGGTCATAATCATCACCAAACCCTAATTTTGACCCAAAGTCAAAATTAGTCAACCAACACACCTAAAAGTGTTCCAACACTTCCATAATCACTAAACCTAGTGATTAAACCCAATTACAAGTCCTAATCAAAACCAATTTGTTCACCAACCCAAAATCCACCAACACTAACAATAAACCCAATTACTAGCATCACTAAACCCACTTCATGAGTCTAAATGGGTTTATCAACAAATCAAGTTCAAACCCTAACTTTGAATAGCAAAATCAACAATGAAATTCGGAGTTAGAACTTACCAATACCGCCAAAATGATGCCGTTGACGAGTAGAACAACTTTAATGCTTGAGGTTTGACCCGAAACAACCTCCTTCTTCTCCAAATGGAGTTCTCTCTCACTAGAACTCAATCTCTCTCTAGGGTTTGAGGATGGGAGTGTTTGATGAGTGAGATGTGATCCAAACTGATCAATGGATCAGTTTTGATGACCCCAAACCGACCCCAAGTGAAAAGACCAAAGTACCCCTCATTTAAACCTTTTAAAAAGGCTGAAAATTGCCTCTGCAGCAATCGGCGCGCCGCACCAGAAGGTGGAGCGCCGCTCCAAATAACTGAAAATTGTGGTCGAGCCCAAAACAGGTTTCAGCAACTTGTTTTGGCCATAACTTTTCGACCGTAACTCCGTTTTCGATGAATCAAATATCGTTGGAAACATAATAAGATTTCCTTTCCAATGGTAAGGCTTTGAAACATCAACACAAACTTTATTTGGGGTTGAAAAGATACGTACACACCTTGTCACTTCAGACAACTTCCAGTTTCCTTCGACGTTCGAGCAAGCAACACGTACACTTCATACACACATCGTACACCATAAATACATTATGTACAATAAATATTTGGTTCTTACAGTATGCATAAATTCGAACCAGTTCTCTGCCACTCAAATTTGTTGAGGTTATGTATATACTTACACAAGTTATATAAATTAACAATGAATGAACTAATAATTAATACAAGTGTCTATTCATCTATAATTATGGTATACTGTTTCTAACTCATCTTATGACAAATTTTGCAGATCAAGTAATGAAGATTGTACGGATGTATGAATAAATTTGAACCAGTTCTCCGCCACTCAAATTAGTTGAACTTAGGTATGTACTAACACAAGCTATAAAAGTTCACATTGAATGAACTAATAATGACAACAAATAGAACTAATTTAATAGTTTTGAACCCTGAAAGTAGAAAAATTTGTAGTTGATACTGTTTTATTGTTTCTTCTACACGACTGTGATTGTTTCGCCATTCAATACGGTTGATAGCAAGCCACAAGGGGTTTTAATCTTGGATTTTCTAAAGACTATTTCATAGAACTTCTGACCCCATTTACCTATACAAATGGGTTGAGTTTGGTTGTCATTGATCTAACTGGTCAAATACTTGCAGCCGGTATTTTCGGTCCATCATATGTGAACTCATTTTATCTCAATTGTGAATTTTGTGACTTATTTGCTTTATGTTATGACCCGGATTTTTATTCCTACAGTTTTGCAGGTGTAAGATCAACCCAATTCAAGCGACAGACCTTCTTAGTTAATATACTCTTTTCCATTCAAGTTGTCATTGTACTCTGCATTACGATTCTATGGTTGAAGCTGAAAAGAAGGTTTGTTATATGCACTCTTATCTTTTGTTGTATCTTTAACAAACTTTGTTTCAGTTGCTTTCTTCAAATATAATATTCTATGATCATATAGTTTTGATTGTAATGCATTTTACTGGAACAACAAGCGTGCAAGCAGTAGTTCTCTAAGTCACAAAAAATCTAAGGCTTTAGAATGGGAGTGTATGAAGACTAGGTTATTAATGTTTCTGGAGTTATAACAAAGGTTCATATGAGTAGCTTTGAGATATTATATTATGTTTATAAACAGCTTATGTAAAATCCCGCGAAGTTGCGCGTTATAAACTAGTTAAATTAAATCCAGATGATTAAAGCTAAACTCATATTGGTGGATTATCGATATATATCCAGGTCATAAAATATTAATACTTACTGTTAGTATATAAAAGACTTAACCGTTGACATTTTGAAGTCATACAATAAGGCAATTGATGAAAAAGTCGTACATTAATAAAGTCATGCATCTTTATTATTGTCATGTCAAATACATCAAACTACTCATGACTTTTTTAGCCGGCCACTTAATCCCCGTTAATCAAAAGTCTCCCATTTCCCCTTTTCACTTTCATACTATATCTATCTTATATTTGAGTCGTCTATCCATAGATATTTTTAATTTTATTCGGTCGAGCTACATCTTATCTTTAGGCTTGAAGAAGTACGTAATCAAGATGGTTTTAGTAAAGGTAAAAATTTGCCGTTAAACATAACCAAAACTCTATCATGTTACTGGTTTTAGTGGAGGCATAGTAGGAAAAATATCGTTACATATTAGTATATATTCCGTTCGATAAAACTATATCTTATCTTTAGGTTTTGCGAGTGGGTTACTAACTGGTATCTAGCTAGAGATCGAGGTTGATTTGCAATAATACAAAATTAACCAACACAAGTTCAAATAATTCCATATATGTATAATTTGTACAGATTTTTATTATCCATTTACTTATTTAAGTTTAAATATTTGATACGATAGTTGGCGAGTGGGCTACTAGGGTTGCTTGGTTAGTTCAAAATCTATGCGTGGGTCTTCGAGGGTCATGCATTGACAAGTCGGGTTCTGGTTATCAGCTTTTTCTTACCTCTATTACGTTGTGAAATGAACGAAAGAAAAAAAATGCGAATATCATATTCTCGGGTTAAAAAGAAGTGGAGTGAAAATAAACTTCTATAATAGACTTAGTATTAGAGTTTGTAAAGATTAAAATCAAGGTATACATTCAAATCTATCTATATAGTCAAAGGAGTAAGATTATTTTTTTCATACAGGTTGAAGTTACGTACAAAAACAAGTCGATATGTACATATAGAACGGTGGGCATATAGACTACGTTGTGTCCACCAAACGAAAACAATACTCGTAATAATAAGTTATGAAAGAAACTTATTGTGAATGACATGACAAATGAGAGTTTTGCGATGGTACTATTTTCTTAAGAAATTTACATAATTTCCGTTGTATCATAAGCACATCGTTTTTGGTTCTGAATCAAGAAGGAATTGAAGTATGTTTTATCGGGAATAGAGCGTCAATATTAATAATATATTAATATTAATAGAACTCACGTTGTCACTATTCATCGTATTATTTTACTCTAAAGAGGCTTTTTTTTTGTAATTTTACACCATCGTATTTATTATTTATCTCGATTAATATAAAATGTATAAATAAAATATTAGTATATTTGCTAAAATAAAAAAATTAAAATTTCGTAAATGTATCAAAATTGATGTTATGAATGTTACGGACTAAGTAAGGAGTGGGCAGGGTACTTTGTCGCTGTATCTCAGCAGTGTTTCTCTGTCCCCTTCTCGGCTTGTATTATCAAGTTGTTCTTGGAATGGTAATAAACTTGAGGATAAGAGTTTTTTCCTGCCCCTCATCTTGTCATCCTTACATAGCTTTAGATTTGCATAATTTTGTATAGTTCGTTATACATAGCATCGTGTTTGTTTTGTCTCGGGTTTCATTGTATGTTCGTGTTTATGCTCCTTGGAGCCTCCTTGTAATCTTCTCATTATTAATAAAAGTTATTTGATCTTTAAAAAAAAAATGAATGTTACGGAATAATATTAATATTTATTGACGAACTTTTTAGTGGATTATAATACGGAGTACAATTTAAGGAATACTCCGTATTACCTTCAACATCGAGAAAATATATATCGCGACCAATATTGTTACTAAGAACAATATTTAATATTGGAAAGTATTTACAAAATGTCACCATGATTACATGTTCCAAAGTCTCATATTTACTCCATCCTTTTTTTTTTTTTTTTGAAAAGCAAGAAAGATTATATTCCACCACCAAATTACATCAAGAGTACAAATCAGAGGATGAGAATCATCCTTTATACACGATCATACATACTACATACACAATACACATCCAAACTTGAAAAAAGAAGGTTGCAAAGGTGGCAACCAAAACCTTAAAACATGGACCTAAATACTATGAAAGAAGGTACGTGCCCGGATTTGTTAACCAAGATAGCCACTCGAATTTCTTCCCCTTTGATCTAAGGGATATCCATTCAAATGATTTGCTTTGAATCTCGGCAACAATAACCGGCGATGACCACGACTTTCCTTTGAACACCATGTTGTTTCGGTTCCTCCAAATGTAATAAACGCAAATCCACTCGATCGCTTGCCACACCTTGCTTCCAAAGCTTGACATCGTCGCGGAAGAATTACCCCTAAGAATTTCATTTGAACTAAAGTTACCAAAATTGTCAAGCCCCCACCACCGATATATTTTACTCCATACCTCCATAGCCTCTTTGCAAAAAATGAAGGTATGATCTATAGATTCCGTGTCATCATCACAAAGGGGGCAACGAACACTATGAAGGTCTATCCCCCGCTTATCTAACTCTAAACGAACCGGAAGTCTCTTTTTCACAAGTCGCCATACAAAAATTTCAACTTTCTTAGGAACAAGGCTATTACGCATAGTAGGTATTACCGATGTATGTCCCGATCCCATTAATTTAATATCAATTAAACTCGATAAAATTTTGACAGTAAATTTGTTGTTACCCGACAGCTCCCACTTCCATGAGTCTGGTACTGAATGCCTCAGCGAGATCTCGGCCAGCAGCCCAGCAAGTCCCTGCAAATCAGAATCTGTCCGGCCCGATGGTCTTCTAGCCCAATTCCCTTCCTGGATCAGCCCCGGCCCATCTTGTCGAATTCTGTCACACACCTTCGCATCTTTTTCCATCTCTAATCGAAACAGCCTGGGAAACAGTTCGCTCAGTTTTGAATCTCCAATCCATTTGTCCGTCCAGAAACATGTTGAAGTTCCGTCGCCTATTATCTTCACAAAAGAATTCCTAAACGGAATGTCTAAGTCGTCAATTAAAGTACCTGCAACCACAATGTTATACCATGTCCCTAAGCGTGGACCATGTCTATTGACATTACCCACACTTAAGCCACCATCCGCACCATGTATGCTACGAATAACCTTAGCCCAAAGCGAATTGGTTTCGGTTTTGAACCTCCACCACCACTTTCCCAAGAGTGCTAGGTTTTTACTTTTAAGTGACCCGATATTTAACCCCCCGTTTTCATAAGAAGCAAGAATAGAATCCCATTTAACCCATGACATTTTAGACCCGAAACCCGACCATCCTTTTTCTTTTTTTTTTTTTTTTATATATATATATATCTTTTTTTTTCGCAAAACAAGTGAAATATTATCTATATTTATCTAGAAAATAAAATACACCAGTCACCAAACCACCAACATCAAACAAGATAACTTTCAATATCATATTCTATATCTTAATAATTACAAAGACAAAGCTAATCTAAATCAAAACAGGAATAGAACTCATCATCTTTATATAAAGCATTCTTTGTACTTTGTTTTTAACAGCAAACACGTATCATTACCATTAGAACAAATATGGTACATAGGAGGTTAAAGAAGCCTAAACGCACATCCAAAAGCAACAAATCCTTGGAAACAGATAATGTTGGTGATTTTAGTGTCATCCAACGTACATTTTAGTTAGTTGCGATTTACTTGAATGCAGGTGTTAGCTAGCTATACTTACCAACGGGTTCGGAGAGTGTGGAGTACACGCCCGTAAGAGTTGGCTACTAACTGTCGCGTAAAATGCGGGGGTCAAGGGGGCTGCGCCCCCTGGCGGGGTCCAAGGGGCAGCGCCCCTGGCGGGGTCCAAGGGGCAGCGCCTCAACAGAAATTGTACTATTCGTTAACTAGAAAAGTTGCGTTCGAATAAGTGTCAGCGAACAGGTATGCCTTTTGGTATAACCGATTTTCCCGCCAAAACTGAAGGGTTACACCCTTTCGATTTAACTGTTTTCGTATAAACAGTTTATGAACGTCTTTGTTCATTAATTCTGCATTCATAAAAACCAACAGAAACACACACATATTCTCTAACAATTTGATCAGTGATTTCGTTGCCCAAAACACTGATTGCGTTCTTGTTTGATCCCTGTAAACATTTCGTGCAACCGTGGCAATCGTAGGGTCGAAATACTTTATAGAGATAGTGATTACACGATTCAAGAACGAATCCGGCAGTCAATTCATACCCGATTTCTAACAAATCTATAAAGTATTTAGTCTGTAATCATGTCTGGAGAAACGGTGAAAGAGATGACAAGGCAGTTTGCAAAACTGGAGAAATTTGAAGGAGTTAATTTTCGAAGATGGCAACAGAAGATGCGATTTCTGTTAACAACGTTGAAGGTTGTTCATGTTCTATCCACCCCCATGCCAGAACTTCCTGAGGATGCAACTTTGGATCAAATCAGGAGAAGAAACAAGTGGGATAACGATGATTTCATATGTCGTGGCCACATTCTAAATGGTATGTCTGATGCTCTTTTTGATGTTTACCAATCTGTAGAAACTGCTAAGGAACTATGGGATTCGCTTGAATCCAAATACATGGCCGAAGATGCTTCGAGTAAGAAGTTTCTTGTGAGTAATTTCAATAATTACAAAATGGTGGATTCAAGGCCTGTTATGGAACAGTTCCACGAAATTCTTCGAATTTTGGGACAGTTTACACAACACAATCTGAAAATGGATGAATCCATTTCAGTGTCTTCAATTATAGACAAACTGCCACCATCATGGCAGACTTTCAAACACATGCTAAAACATAAGAAAGAAGAATTGTCTTTGACTGAATTGGGAGGCACCCTACGTATTGAGGAATCAATACGTGATCAAGAGGGTGGTAAGACTAAAGAAAAGGACGTTGCATCATCCTCTGTTAACATGATTGAGGATGGTAAACGTGGGAACAAAAACAACAAAAAGTTCAATGGAAAGAAACGTAAGTTTCAAGGGAACAACGATGGTTCCAACAAGAAGGATAAGAAATCTCTATCTTGTTGGATTTGTGGCAAACCTGGTCACTTTAAGAAAGAATGTCGTGTTGGAAAGAACAAGGATGGAGCAAGCGGTTCAGGTTCAGGAAACGGGTCTAAGGACCAAGTTCCTAACCAAGGTCAGAATTTTGATTGTATTATAAATTCTGTTCAGAATTATGTATCACATATTTCTGAAGCATTTTATATGCAGGATGATAACATAGCGTGGTGGATTGATTCCGGGGCCACATGTCATGCATGTAAAGATCGCTGTTGGTTTAAGACATTTCAACCTGATGATGATGTGCTTCACATGGGGAACGAATCAGTCACTCCTGTCCTTGGTCGTGGAGATGTTGTTTTACAATTTAGTTCTGATAAGACAATTACTTTAAATAATGTTGTGTATGTACCTGGGTTGAGAAAGAATCTGATTTCCAATCCTATATTAAATAAGTGTGGTTATAAACAAGTATTTGAATCCGACAAGTATATCTTGTCGAAGGGTGGCATGTTTATTGGATTTGGATACTATAATAATGGTATGTTTATGTTGAATCTTAAGAATGTTCCTGTTGTTGATAATTCTACTTGCATGATTAGTTCTAGTTCAAATGAGTCAAGTTTATGGCATGCGCGTCTAGGACATGTACATTATAAAAGAATGTATGAAATGTCTAAAGTTGATTTGATTCCTACCTTTGAAAAATGTTCTGAAAAATGTAATACCTGTATGTTGAATAAAATCATGAGACAACCTTTTAAGACCATAAACAGGACGTCTTTGAATTTAGAACTAATTCATAGTGACCTTTGTGATTTTCATGCTACACCTTCCTTAGGAAATAAGAAGTATGTAATCACATTTATAGATGATGCGTCTAGGTTCTGCTATGTTTATCTTTTGCATTCTAAAGATGAGGCCTTAGACAAATTTAAAATCTATAAGACTGAAGTGGAATTACAACAAAATGGTTTAATTAAAACGTTGCACACCGATAGAGGTGGTGAGTATTATGATCCAATGTATTTCCAATCTGTAGGGATTATTCATCAAACTACAGCTCCATATACACCACAACAAAATGGTGTAGCGGAGAGGAAAAATAGGTCTCTCAAGGAAATGGTTAATTCCATGATGACGTACTCTGGTTTGAGTGACGGATTTTGGGGAGAAGCCATGTTAACGGCTTGTCACATTTTGAATAGAGTTCCTAATAAAAGAGGAACTATGACTCCTTACGAACTTTGGTACAAGAAACAACCAAACTTGCATTATTTGCGAGTTTGGGGTTGTCGGGCAATCGTAAGATTAACCGAACCCAAAAGGAAAACTTTGGGTGAAAGAGGTGTTGATTGCATCTTTATTGGATATGCTGAACATTCCAAAGCCTATAGGTTTTATGTGATAGAACCTAATGATTTTATTTCGATTAACACCGTTATAGAATCAAGAGATGCAATATTTGATGAATCCCGTTTTACATCAATACCTAGACCAAGGGACGTGATTTCTCATTCAAATGAGACTACACAAGGAGTTAACCTAGAAGAAATTCCAAGTGAGTCACTAGAACCTCGTAGGGGCTCTAGAACTAGGACACCCAAGTCGTATGGTTCTGACTTTCAACTTTACCTAGTTGAAGGATCGAGAGATTGTGTTAAGTCACAATATTCTTACTGTTACAGTATAGATGATGATCCTAGAACCTTTGATGAGGCCATGAAATCTCGTGACGTTGCCTTTTGGAAAGAAGCAATTGACGACGAGATGAGTTCTATTTTGGAGAATAACACTTGGGTATTAACAGATTTACCACCAGGATGTAAACCTTTGGGAAACAAGTGGATCTTCAAGAAGAAGATGAAAGTCGATGGCACAATTGATAAGTTTAAAGCTAGATTGGTTATCCAAGGCTTTAAACAAAAGGAGGGTATTGATTATTTCGATACATATGCTCCTGTTGCTCGTATCACTACTATTAGATTGTTAATAGCACTTGCTGCTACGTATGATCTAATGATCCATCAAATGGATGTCAAAACAGCATTCTTGAATGGTGATTTGGAAGAGGAAGTGTATATGAGACAACCAGAAGGGTTTGTTATGCCAGGTCAAGAGCATAAGGTGTGCAAGTTGGTTAAATCATTGTACGGGCTGAAACAAGCTCCCAAGCAGTGGCATCAGAAGTTTGATGATGTGGTGTTGTCTAATGGTTTTGTACTAAATCAATCTGACAAGTGTGTATATAGCAAATTCGATCAATCCGGAAAAGGTGTGATCATTTGCTTATACGTGGATGACATGTTGATCTTTGGTACTGACCAGGATCAAGTTGATAGAACAAAGGAGTTTTTATCTTCGAAGTTCTCCATGAAGGACATGGGAGTAGCGGATGTAATCCTAGGCATAAGGATTAAAAGGGATGATAGAGGTATCACGATCACACAATCTCATTACATTGAGAAGATTCTGAAACGGTTTAAGTGTGATCAATGTTCTCCCTTGAATACTCCCGTTGATACAACTGTGAAGCTTATGCCCCATTCGGGTAAAGCTGTATCACAGCTTGAATACTCTCGAGCAATTGGATGCTTGATGTATGCTATGACAAGCACACGCCCTGATATTGCTTTCATAGTGGGAAAACTTAGTAGGTTTACTAGTAATCCAAATGCTACTCACTGGCGTGCTGTGGTTAGAGTATTCAAGTATTTGAAGGGTACTATGGATTATGGTATCACTTATACTGGGTTCCCTTCAGTTTTAGAAGGATATTCGGATGCAAGTTGGATAACCAACGTCGAAGATCATTCATCTACGACTGGTTGGATATTCCTACTTGGAGGAGGTGCTATTTCATGGGCTTCTAAGAAGCAAACATGCATTACAAATTCAACCATGGAGTCTGAATTTGTAGCTTTAGCTGCAGCTGGTAAGGAAGCTGATTGGTTAAGGAATCTAATTCATGAAATTCCTTTGTGGCCGAAGCCAATATCTCCTATTTCCATCCGTTGTGACAGTGAAGCTACTTTGGCTAAGGCTTATAGCCAAATGTACAATGGAAAGTCTAGACACTTAGGTGTTAGACACAGTATGGTTCGCGAGCTGATTTCACATGGAGTGATATCCGTAAGTTTCGTTAGATCACAACAAAATTTAGCGGATCACTTGACTAAAGCATTAGCCCGAGACTTAGTGCACAAGTCGGCTATTGGAGTGGGATTGAAGTCCACATAAATCTTCCAAAGTGAGACGCCCAATTCCCTTCTAGTACAACGCTAGAAGCTGAATTCAATGAGGTAAGCTTACTTTCTGAAGATTGAAACACATAAAATTCTGATCCCAAAGTATGTGTTTAGACCTGCAAGTTGAGTTAGGTTGAAGTTATTCTTCTTAATAGTTCTTTTGAAAAATTGCATATGCAGGTGCAAGATGTAAAAGGACTACCTATGTGAGCATGAAGTTTTGCCGCTTCAATGGAGCCTTGGACTTAGCTGCCAATATGTTCACTGAAGGATTGGGACACATGGCTTATAATAGTGTCAAGATTGTTTTAGGGATATGTAAGAAACTGATGTGTATAATATTTTATAGTTTTCATACGAGTGGAAGAGTTCAATTTCTGAAACACCCTGATACTCGAATTCTCGTAAATATTATACTAAGTGGAAATTCAATTTCTGAAACATTTTCATTTATGCATTAGTTTGTTCTGTTTGTTTAGTTATTTTAGTAAATCAAGGATTACACTAAAATGGGGGGGATTTGTTGGTGATTTTAGTGTCATCCAACGTACATTTTAGTTAGTTGCGATTTACTTGAATGCAGGTGTTAGCTAGTTATACTTACCAACGGGTTCGGAGAGTGTGGAGTACACGCCCGTAAGAGTTGGCTACTAACTGTCGCGTAAAATGCGGGGGTCAAGGGGGCTGCGCCCCTTGCGGGGTCCAAGGGGTAGCGCCCCTGGCGGGGTCCAAGGAGCAGCGCCCCTGACTGGGGTCCTTTAACAGATAAGGATATAAACATAACAAAAGGCTGCAGAGCTTGCAACAAATACTATGAAACACGTGAGATACATATTAGGACTTGTGAGCCATACAGGTCATTCAAGTTTCCTACCTTTTAACCTTGCTCTCTCTTTCCAAACACTCTCTCTCATATTATTTGGTTTATGTTATACTCCATCTCTTATCTCTTATTGTATTATTCTTGTACTTTTTTTTTTTTTTTTTGTATATATTGATAAAAATAATATCAATCATTCCAATTATCGAAAAAGTAGTTATGAGAAAAAAGTTGTTATTCTTATATTATATTTAATAAAAATTATTTTATGAATGAAATTAAAATTTAAATGATTTTTATTTTATTTGTATAATTTTAATCAAGTATTATATACCATTAAAAACTAATTGAAAGTTTAAGAATAAACTAATGACATTTATATTGAGAGAAATGACGTATTTAATATAAATTTAAATTAAAAATATAATAACTTGTTAAATATAAAATTTTATTGTTGAACGACATATAATAATTATTATTATGCTTTTAAATTTGTGCAAATAATACATAATTAAATCTAGCGTGAATTATCAAACGATAAATTATTTTATGGGAAATGCTAATGCTAAGGGATGTCATTGAAAAATAAAATCATGTCAAATTTTGATTGTACATTTAAAGAGGGACTTGCAAGTATTAAACACACTATTTTTACTCTACGTACAACCACTCTTCACCTAGGGTTTCAGCATCTTCTTTAGTTTCTGGCCACCGGCATCTGGCCGGTGGTCCGATGCTCCTTTAACACTTTTTTCCCTTTCCCTCTCGCTCCCTCCTCATCTCCGTCCATCCAATTCCGACCATTTTGGGCCTTCTCCGGCGAAGTCTCCTTCGAAGACTACAGTTGCAGGCGACGAAAATATTTGATTCTCCGTAGTCGTCGTTTTCTTTAGGGTGTGGTTTCGGTTTGGTCCGTTTCGTGGCAGTTGTGGGTGGTTTATTCTTTTAACCGGCGTAGCTTTCTGTATACTTCTTGTTTATGTCTACAGGCGGCGAATCTCAGGTATGATGTGTGTTGTTCCTGGTATTCTGTTGATGTTTACAAGTTTGTGTATGGCTTGCTTTTTGTCTTTTTTGCTCGGATCTATGCTTTTTTTCTGTTTTGAGGAGGTGGCCGGAGTTTTTCCTCCAGGTCACCAGAGTTTTTTTTCTTCTCATTTTACAAAATGGGAGCTTTTCTGGCCTGATTTTTCTATTTCGTCGTTGTATGGTGGCGGTCCGGTGATTTTGGCTGGACGTCTACCATCATCGTTGCGCCAGCATAGATCTGGTCTTCTTTGCGGTGGTGGTAAGCCTCGGTGTTTATTCTTTTTTCTTTCTTCCTTTCCCGTGTCCCGTTCCCCTTAGTCATGTTTGTGCTGTGTTTTGGTTGAGGTCAGTTGTCGGTTCTCCGGTTAACTGGCCGGAGTTTGAATTCAAAGCTAGTTAGGCTCTTCTGACTTGTTAGAGGATATTTTGGTTGGTGGTGTGTGGATCTTGATTATGTTCTCTCTCTTAGCAGGTTTTTTTGTCTTCCTTCGCCCGTTCCATCCTCCTCTTCGTCGGTTTCGGTGCGGATCATTTCCGACGTCGTTGCCGCCTTAGTGGGTCGTTAACACTAAGCGCCAATAAATCAGTTTTCCGGGGTGTTTTCGGTTGTTTCTCGACTGTCTGCAGGTAGGGTTTTGACTGGTTTGAGTTTTCTGAGTGGATAGTCTGGTTTTCTTGATTGGCTGGCTAACGAAAGAGCTCTTTGGTTTTTTGGTTGCGGTCTCGAGGTGGGTGTTCTTGGGTTGCCCTTGTGGGCGGTTTTGTGACAGGTTTAATTTGATAAGGGCAGGGGGCTGCTGATTGAGGGGGACGCAAAGTGTTTTTGACGTTGTTGATTACGGCTCGGGGTGGATGTTTTTTATGTTTGGTCCTCTAGTATGGTGGTTACGTAACTTTGTTGTACGCCTTGGGATTTGTTGCCGTGCGGTTTAGGTTTTTCTTCAATTGTAACAATCAATTTGTAATAGCTAGTAATCAATTGCGACTTTAAGTCGCTCGCTCAGGTGATCTTGTATATCCAACACATGTAACCTACTAGATCTTCATATCATTTTCTTTTATTATATATTTTTTTCGCCAAAAAAAAAAAGAAATTTGAAATAACCAACTCCCTGTAAAGGACTACTCATAACTTACAAAAAGTATCACATTTTTCAACACAAATTATTTGTTAAGACAGCCTGTCATTAGCATTTTCTTTATCTTATTTTAATAATTTTTTTAAAATATATGTCAAGTTAAAATATTTAGGTTTATATAAATGCAACCCGTTGTCAAATAAATGTTCAAAAGCATTCCTACACGTCTTAATTTAAAAAAGTAGACAAATGAGGGTCCAATTTATTTTTGGACAAGATTCCACTAAATCAATTTCCACAATTGTTTTCATATCAAGAATATGCTAGAACTTAATAATGATGGAACACGAAGTTTCCTAATAGTTTGTTTAAATTTAATAGCCACTAATTTTTACATATCTCAAAATTCTCCTTTTTACCAATTTAAGAAAAAATTAATAAATGTCAAAACATAACATAACACTTATGATGATTTAAGAGAGTAACTATTTTTAATTTTTAAATATATAAATAGAGCATAATTACAATTACAATTACAATACTTATGACGGCGGAGCCCCAATTGTTGGTCGCTAAAGTGTTTTCAATTAACGTTATGCTGACGTCAACATATCGCCAACAATTTTGTCCTTATCTTTTTTTTTATTATTATTTTTATTTGAATAACCATGTTTTTTTACCCAAATTTTAGGGTCAACGAAGTGGGCCAAATGCCGTTTTCTTAATATAATACAGTTAAGAAAAATAATAAAAAAATGACCTAACTGACATCAAATATCATATATAATATTCATTAGTTATTCGTTACTCGTATTAATTAAAGGAGGTGATTCTCACGCACCATTTTTTGATCCATGTAGCTCATAGGAAGTTGAACTTATATTATTATTGTATGTATAAATTATAATTAAATGTAAAATAGGTAATTAAGTGTACATGGATCAAAAAGTGATGTGTGAGGATTACCTCCCATTAATTAATACTAATGATATATTATTATATAAAATCAATATTAAATTAAAAAATATATTAAATTAAATTAAATATTTATTGAATAATAATATTACGGAGTGATAGTTAATGAGGTGATCCTCACACACCACATTTTGATCCATGTACACTTAGTTACCTATTAAATCCTTAATTATACTTACAATAATAATATAAGTTCAACTCTCTAGATTAATCTAGGTGTATAACTGTAAGTTTATAAGACAAAAATGTATATTAGTCAAAAATTAGTGTGTGAGAATCACTTCTCATAATGATATTATATATTAATATTTTAATATAAATATGACAGAGTACTATTAGTTAAAGGGAGATGATCCTTACACACTACTTTTTGATTCATGTACATCTAATTACCTATTTTACTCTTAATTATAGTTACAATAATAATAATATAATAAGTTCAACTCCTTAGATTAATTTAGAAGCATATCTTTAAGTTTATGAGATAATTTAGAACATATCTGTAAGTTTATGAGATAAAAGTGTAAATAGATCTAAAAATGTAAAAGTGGTGCGTGTTAAAACATCAACAATCTAAGACCCCTTGTATCGGTTGGGGAAGGAGGGCGCGGGTGATGAGGTGGCAGCAGGCGCTATCCCTCTTGATCCGTATTGAGGCGTTGCTGAACCAAAAAAAGGTGGCGTCCGTGGGGCTGCAACGGGGTAGGCAACGGTGTTGTTTACTTTTTTTTTAATTTTTTATTAATTTAAAAATATTATTTTATATCCCTTTTTAATACCTAACCCAATTATATTTTTACACATCATCACAATACTTCCAACCCACACCAAAAACCCACACCACCACTACTCCACAAAAACAACGCACACGTACTAGTCATCAAAAAAGTACAAAAAGCAACTCACGCCCCTGATCCACGCCCCGACCACTACAAATACTCTAATACTAGTAATTATAATTATTAATTTAATATAAGGCCCGGCACTATATATATGCAGACACGTTTATATTCTCGTTATCGCTAATCTCCACCGAGATCTAGCGAAGCAAAAAAAACCCACTTCTGACTGACTCGCCGGCGACATTGATCGGAGAAATGGCCGATCATATACTCATCGCTTACATTTTCGCATCTGTTATTGGATTTATATTATTATACGCATTCATCGTTCTGAAAAATGCTCGTAAAGTTTTTCCGGTAACTAACACGGCCAAAACAATCTCCATCGACGGTCATTGTAGATCCGAAGATAATGATGCTGACGTCATTATCGTTGGTGCTGGTGTGGCTGGTGCTGCTCTCGCTCATACTCTCGGCAAGGTATGATTTCCATAGTAGTATTATTCTTAATTTAGTATATATATGTCTATGTATGTATATAATTACATATATACAGCATATATTCATTTAATGGCTGAGCTTATCAAATTAATTTGAATTTGTACTGAATATCATCATATTATGTAAATCTGAGCTGATAGAAAAAATACATGCAAATTGGTGTATATGTGTGTATGATACTTATGTATTAAGGTGGAAATTAGGGCTTTGTTAGGTTAAATTATTTACTAACAGTGTCTATGTTTATGTTCTAACTGTTATTGATGATTATGTATATAACATAACACATTTGAATTTGTGTATGTCTATGTTTGTGTTGTTTTAACTTTTTTATAGAAGTTAAGATGTCAGTTGGTGTTATTTGTAGTTATAATATTTGATCAATTTTTAGCATTTTGTGTTGTGGAAGCAATTGTTTATTGTTTGGACTGTGAATTTAATAGCATATATGAATAGGCCAAGAAGTAAAGAAAAAAAAAAGCAGAATAATTATACTCTTATAGTTATAGGGATGAAAAAATATATTTTTTTTGGGAAGACTTCAAGTATATACAATAAAATAGTGGTCAAACAATGCTGTTAGGGAAAATTTAAATCAGTATCTGGAAACTTGGGTAGGCAGCAGGTACCAATTTGATACCGCATAAAAACGTCCAGTAGCACTTGCTGATGGACAATTCGTACCATGTATCGTTTGATTTGTTGTTCTCATGTTACTCGTTTTAGGATCCTTTCTATATTTGGCGACATTTTGTATCAAGAATATTGTAAAGTAGAAGTAGAGAAGATATATTCTTTGTTACAATATGGAAACAAGAAAATTTCCAGTAAATGCCAGCATTAACAACGAATGAAACGGTTTATGTGTATGTTTTATTGATTATGCATTTATGTGACTTGGTTAGCCATTTATGTTATCTTTAGGTTTTATGTTATGGTATGTCATTTAGTGAAAAACTTAGCTGGTAATGCTTTGGACTGTAGGATGGACGTAGGGTACGTGTAATCGAAAGGGATTTGACTGAGCCTGATAGAATTGTCGGTGAACTCTTACAACCAGGTGGTTATCTGAAACTGATGGAATTGGGGCTTGAAGGTGCGGAAACTATTGATCTTACAGTGTCCTTTTTTAGCATAATCTTTTACTGGTAGTATTTTTTGGATTATTCTTTATCTTTTTCTTCTTTTCATTACTACAGATTGTGTTGAAGATATCGATGCTCAAAAGGTTTTTGGATATGCCCTTTTCAAGGACGGAAAGAACACTCGCCTTTCTTATCCTTTAGAGAATTTTCATGCAGATGTGGCAGGAAGAAGCTTTCACAATGGTCGATTTATACAGAGGATGAGGGAGAAAGCATCCACACTTCCCAAGTATGTCTCGACCATTTACTTACGAATTAGCAAATATAGTTAACCTCATTTAACCGAAACAAGTCAATTTAGCAAATCGGTTAAACGGGTGAAAGTTGACCAAAGGAACAAGCCACTTACGACCCGCTTCATTGTTTTATCTAAGGATTTATCATTATTATAATATTGCTCTAGTAATCACCATTAACGCATCAAATATTTATATTTTCTATATACTTTCTTGAAATTGACAATAGAATGCTAGTGAGCCAGCCCAACATGACCTGGCACGTTTTGTCTTCCACAAAAAAAAATTGACTTTTTTCAACCTGAACTCTTTTTGACTAGTGGTGACGTTACCCAACCAACTCTGCCACCTGTACGTGCAATTTTTTAAGTACTTTAGATGCAATTGCTTAAAAAAATTTAAGTACTTTAGATGCAATTGTTTACAAATTTACCCCGTATGTACATATGCAGTGTTCAATTGGAGCAAGGAACAGTCTCATCACTTCTTGAAGAAAATGGTATTATCAAAGGTGTGATGTACAAAAGTAAAACTGGCGAAGTAATGAAAGCATATGCTCCTTTAACCATTGTATGTGATGGCTGCTTTTCAAATTTACGAGGCTCCCTATGCACTCCCCAGGTGAGGATAACTTCCAAGTTCCATAATATAGTTTGCTCATTTTGTAACTATAATAACTGATAAATGAATTTCTTATTTGTAGGTTGAGGTGCCCTCATGTTTTGTCGGTCTGATCTTGGAGAACTGCCAATTACCATACGAGAACCATGGTCATGTTGTTTTAGCAGACCCATCGCCCATCTTGTTCTACCGTATCAGTAGTACAGAAATTCGATGTCTGGTTGATGTACCTGGTCAAAAAGTACCCTCTGTTTCAAACGGTGATCTATCCAAGTATTTGAAGACAGTTGTTGCTCCTCAGGTATAAACATAACCTTCATTTTCTTTATACATTATTATCACATGAGTTGGCTATTATAATTTTTTTTTATCGTTTTCATATACAGATTCCTCCAGAATTGCAGGATGCATTTATAGCAACAGTTGATAAAGGAAACATGAGAACGATGCCTAATAGAAGCATGCCTGCTGCACCTCATCCAACACCAGGTGCTTTGTTAATGGGGGATGCATTTAACATGCGCCATCCTCTTACAGGTGGAGGAATGACTGTAGCTTTATCTGATATAGCTGTGTTACGAAATCTTCTTATGCCTTTACGTGATCTCAATGACTCGTATACTCTCTGCAAGTATCTAGAGTCATTTTATACTTTGCGTAAGGTTAGTTGCGTATGTTTCATTATACTTCAACTCTTATGTATGTAGTGTCATGAGGTGTCAATTTCGAATCGTTTATTTAGATAAAATTACACAAATCGTCCTTTAAGTTTATAAATTACACAATGATGTTCTGTGCACCTAATAATGTATCTACACATATTTTAGAATTTATAGATATTTTACTCATAGTTATATTGATTGTAACTATGGAAATAATACACCTGGTCCTTATTAGTCAAGGGTCGTTAGGCTAAAGGACAATCGGCTTAGTAAGTTTCAAAATAAAGAATGATTGGTGTAACCGTGTAAATGAAGTTCATAAAGGACTGCTAGTGAAATATAGGCCAAACTTAAAGGATGATTTGTGTAATTGTCTCATTTAGTTTTATATGGTTTGATTGGGATTTATTAGACCATAGTTTTGAACTTTTAAATTTTTTGAAACTAATCATGCATAAAAATCACACTAATCTTGGATCAAATGTGTTTTGTCTAATCTCATATTGACCAGCCCATTTTGACCATCTCCAACAATTTATGCGTTTTGTCCTGTCTGTCAAAGTCATTTGGCGGACCCATTTCTTTCTTTAATGTTTGATTAGGTTCTAAAAAGTTTCTGTTTACTTTTCCATATGAATGTAAACTTGAAAACCGTTGAAATTTTTTTGACGGTGTTATTTTCTTTCACTTTTGGTCCTATTTAAGGATGTCATTGCATTCTTGTTAACTTGTTTTAAGAAAAAAGAAGACCCATTTACTTGTTTTATGAATGGCCAACTCAAAATACAATTTCTATATTGATCTTGCAGCCAGTGGCATCCACAATTAACACATTAGCAGGAGCATTATACAAGGTTTTTAGCGCTTCACCTGATGAAGCAAGAGAAGAAATGCGAGAGGCATGCTTCGACTATTTAAGCCTTGGGGGTGTCTTTTCAAATGGACCCGTATCGTTGCTCTCCGGTTTGAACCCTCGACCCTTGACTTTGGTTGTACATTTCTTTGCAGTTGCAGTGTATGGTGTGGGTCGGTTGTTACTTCCTTTCCCCTCCCTTAAACGAATGTGGATTGGAGCCCGTTTGATCTCAGTGAGTATACTTTATTCAGTTTTTTTTTTTTTTTATTATTATTATTATTATTATTATTATTATTATTATTATCTATTACACTAATTAATACATTAATAATAATTAATTTTGTGCATCTCTAGCTGTTGGATAAACATATTGGGATATAAACACGGACCCTGGTTAAATTGCAGGGTGCTTCTGGAATTATATTTCCAATCATTAAGGCGGAAGGAGTTAGGCAGATGTTCTTCCCTGCAACAGTGCCTGCATATTACAGAGCTCCTCCTACTCCATCGACTGCTTGAAGCAATTACTCGTTAGGAGTAGAAGAAAACTGCAAATAGAAAAGAAAATATAAATCTAAACATAATCAAGGAAGATGAAGATGGTGGTGGAAGTCAACATGAGGATAAAGCTTTGAATTGTATGATAATGTTTATTACTGGTTGTAGTAACAGTAGTTGTAGTTCATATTCTTTGTTTCTATTGCTCTGGTTCATTGAGTTAGTCTTCGTTGGACTCTACTGCTTTTAGTTTTTATATATTCTTTATAATTATAAAATGTGTAGTTCAGTTGACTTTTTGTGGCACAAGTATTTGTTAGACCATATACATAAACTTTTCTTATAGAAACATCACCACACCTTTTTATGACAATCAAGGAAAAAAACATTGCTCAAAACAATTATACCGTTAAAATAACCGATAGTTCTTGTTTTATAATCTTGTATTACATATGCTTTCGAGTTTAAGATAAAGTGACAAGATTTATCTTACATATGTAAACGGGGGAGATATTTCTTGTTTAGGTTATTCAGTGACATTGCGTGTTTTCATTCAGATGTACGCAAGATGTACGCAAAAGATGCATTCAGATGTAAGCAGTTTAACTATTTGATACCATTTCCTTGTATCCAAAGATATGTTACTATACTGTCACATTGACAACTTTATGCACTATGATTCTTTAGTTATAATGGAGACAATTATGTACAAATTATAATCTTCTCAATGATTTTCAACATGATTCACGCTGCTTGAACACATATCATAATATTTATCGCAAGGAATTCTTTTATATAATCATGACAATAGTTAAATCAATGAAACCATAAAGTACAGATCCAGTAGCCCTTACAATTTAATTGTTTCGAGAATACACTGACAATAAAAATAAAACAATGCCAATATCGTATATGTAATTAACTAGTTAATCCTAATGCGGCAAATTTATTTTCCCAAAAAGAAAATAGTACTCCGTATAGAAATCATCTGGTAACTATATAAACAAAACTTTTGCAGGAACCCACATATACGGGGGTGTGTCTATTTTACACTCTCGAAATTACATTTACTCTAACTATTTCATGTTCTTTCTTTCAGTCTTTATGGCCTCGTAAGATGTCATAACCTCCTTGAACCTTGCTTCAGCAACTTCTGCAGAAATATGCAAATGTCAATTTTTATTTATAATCAGGTACATTGCTTCAATGATACCCAAAATTCGTATTCACTTGATTGGCTGAACATAAGAACATAATTAGGCTAAATGTGTACAAAACTGCATTTTCAGGTGATTATGTGGCAACAATAATTAAGAATCAGAATACGCAAGCTACAGAATGTGATGTTTGGATGTGTTTTTTCAGTTGAAGCAATCAACAAAGTATGAATCTTCTAATTAATAATTGATACTAGTTTGAAGCAATCAACTTATAGATAAAGTAACAATTTTATTAGTTTGAACTTTGAACAAAGTAAAGTGCTTACCTTTATTTTCTTGATTTTGATCAGGGTGAAATTGTTTTGCCTTGCTCCTGAATGCAGTCTGAATTAAAGAAAGTAACTCTTTCAAAATCTAACGCACAGGAATAAAAGTACCGCACAGGAATAAAAGTACGAATGTCACAGTGTAAGAGTTGATGGAATACCTTTATCTCATCATCTGTGTATGGCTTTGTCCTTGACCTATTTACAAGAAACTATAGATTTTCAGCCAAATAAACAAGATATTCATGTTCATGTATACAAACGTCCTCATAATGGTGTTAGGAGAATATAGAATTAACTCTTTAACATATTAAAAATAAACAAAGCAACGAAGCAACCGAAACAGCTTTGTCTCAATCAGTGTTGTAAATCTCCTTATTTCTTCCCGAGATCTTGTTTTTATAAGGCAACCGAGACGAGATGTCCATGCCCCGAGACTTCTCGGTCAACTGGGTCAAACTTGGTCAAAGCCACGATTTCTCGAATTTTCTTGTTCATTTCTCAAATATTCTCATAAGATCTTGTAATTTCTCAGATTTTCTCACTCATTTCTCGAATTTTTTTTGTAAAATCTAGTAACATTGTATATAAATATACATATATTTATTTATATATATAAATTTATACTAAAAACACTAAAAATTCAACGTCCGAGATCTCTCCGAGAATTTTCCGGGATGCCGAGATCTCCCAAAAAATGTCCAAACGAGATCTCCCCGAGATCCGAGTTCTCCAACCTTGGTCTCAATAGACCTCACTTGGTCTCCCCAGACACCTTCTAAACAAACAAAAACACCTCACCAAGGGCATCCGAACTGTCTCACCAAGGACGATCAAATGACCGAATTAGCCTCACAAGGGGCTACAACCAAACTCGTCTGGGACGACAAAATAACCAAACTTGCCCTATCGGGGGCATCCAAATAACCAAATTTGCCTCACGAGGGGCACCAAAATCGTCTCACAATGGACAACCACATAACCAAATTAGGGGCCACCAAACTCGCCTCTTTCATTACCCATGAATAGAATAGTTACCCTTGATTAATTTCATAATAATCAGAAACAACCAGGACCAAACCAAGTGGAGCAAATGTCAAAAAAACTTAACATTTCTTTGCATCATCCATAGTTGATTTAATATTAATAGTCAGAAACGAGAACCAAACAAAGCAGTTTAGAAATAAACTGACGCAACAAACTCAAAGATCCAGCAACAGTATTCAAGCAACCTAAACAGAAGCAGCCAATAAAACCTAACAGACAAATCTGATTCGAAATCAAAGTATCCAAACGGACCAATACACACCAGGGTACCAAATGATCTGACCGGAAAAAACAGCGAAATATGGTGTTACGTCTGCCCTCGCGCGCCGGTGTGTGGGCGCGAACGGTGGTGCTAAGCGGCCTGTGTGGTGGCGTGAGTGGTCTGAAGTTCAATTTACTCTTAGGGTTTGCAATTCGAGGCCGTCTGAGTCAATTGGCGATGGGGGTGAGACTCATAATCACTCAAAGTGGGTGATTTCTAATAACAGCCGTACAGCAAAACGTACAACTCCAAATTTAAAAAATAAATCACTGAATGGTCAGATTGGACTAGCTCACACCGGAGAACTAGTAGGATTTTCACGAATTACAGATTAATAAAATCTGAAGCCTTAACTCGGATAATCTCGCTAGATATGCACTCTCCAGGGTGCCGTTTTCTCACTTTTACACTCTCCTGGGTGTAATTTCTAAGAACAACTACTCATGTACTCATAGGGTATATTCATAAGTAAACAACTCTATAACCAAGCTCTGATACCATGTAATCGGAAACTGAAATCGAAAACCAAAAATACGAACAAAATCTTGAAGGTAGAAGGTTTTCCCTACGGGCTACTCAAGAGGGCGAGTAATTTGACCCCATACTCAGATGTACACAACCCAGCAGGATTAGCGGGATTACTCCTATGGCTGTTTCCAACCCATCCCTGGCCACCACTAAATATTCGTTCTAGACAGAATTCGAAGCTGAGACCTCTTGCAAGGAAATCTGGACCCCAACCACTGGCTATGATTAACAAAGTATCTACTATGATTAACAGCCAAACATTCGAAGGAATACATTTTTCTACTTTGTATTACTTGCTTGTTCTACGCTACAAAATGAGTATATATAAATACTAGGATGACAGATGAAAGGCCATAAGCTATATCTAGAACTCTCTACTCTCTAGTATTAATACCCGTAAATACAACTTAACACTCAAAAAATGCATTCTGACAATATTCATATTTGACACATTCTTTTTTGGAAAAAAGGGTTTCAGGTCAACCACACCGAACCTAACCCATACAGAGTTACCTCTTAATCCATGATAATAAATGCTAACTATAGAGTATCAACAAAATTATGAAGTACAGATCTTCTTGTTATTCCATCTTTACAAAAGAGAAAGAAAATAAAAAACAAAAAACAAGCAAAACGACTACAAATAAGTTATACCTGCTGAGGCCCAAGATTGCATAGTGATGAGACAACGAATAATTAACAGGGGACCGCGGAGGTTCCCTATAATTATAATTACTTCGGTTTCCTTGTGATGTATTGGTCTTCCAATACCAATCGTCCCTTTGAAAATCTTGATGATATCCACCTCCTCCTCCATTATTTTCCCTCCAACTTTCGTACCCCCTTTTGTACTTATTTTTCTCCCTATTGAACACACTTTGCATTCGCCTTATACGCTCCTACATAATTAAAAAGAAAAAAAATTAATTTATCAACATGAATCATCACAAATCCATCATGGTGCAACGTACTGTACCTCTATGACCTATATCAACATAGTTTTTCCACACATTTTCTTGTAGTGAAGTAATTAAATAACCACTGATATAATATCCGTTGTGAAGTAGCTCTTTAAAGTCTAAATAGGGATTGCTTATGCATTTTCCTAAACAATTCCATTATTTGTGTTTTAGAATGAAGACTAATCTAATCTAATTAAGTTAAATTAACTCCCCCAGGTCACATATGTCATCCATTTCTTTTTCACAAATATAACCTTGTAGGTCATTTTATCAATCGATTAGTAAACAACCAGCATTTGCAGAGCAATTTCACATCGTATTAGCTTTACATAAATACAGTATCGGTAATCCTGGTTATTTAATATCAAATACTCAAATTCATATTGCACATACAAATACTACCGAATGAAGTAAAACGATAAAGACAATGTAAATAGAAACGCACCACTCTCTCCATTTCTTCTTCATACTCCTCCTGCATGCGACGGTTATATCTTTTCCAAGACTCCTCTTGAAAACTCGATCTGAAAGATCGACCACTCGTGCCTTTCCATGACCCCTGTGACTTGTTAACCTTGTGCATCATCTTTATAAAACCATAGTCAATATATTGACCCCAAATCAACAAACATCATTATATCATTTTATAAAAAACATCATAAATATAAACATGACTACCTGAGAAAAAAACCCATCAGCCATCTGTCTCATATGTCCAACCTATCAATTAGTTTGAAAATAACCCAATCAGCCATCAACCCCAGATATATAACAATTTGCTTAACAATCCACTAACCTTTGTTAAGCAATCATGCACATCTACATATGAATATATATATATATATATATATATATATATATATATATATATATATATATATATATATATATATATATATATATATATATATATATATATTCACATTACTTATCATTATAATTTTCAACAAGCTTACATAATTTTTCATTACCAATATCGTTTTTGGCATCCCAATTTTTACACTCTAACAAACCCAACTTCTAAATACAACCAAAACATGTACTTGCACAATTGCACCCCACCAAACCCTAAAAGCTAATTAAAATGCAGAAAACCTAAAAATAAACACAAAAGCTGAAAGCTACATCACCAAATTAATCCAATTAAAGGTAAAAAGAAGCAAACTTACAGCAAGAGTAGTAGCAGTAGCTCCAATTAGTCCAAAAATTAAGATTCCCCAAATCCCCAATTCTTCATCTTTCTCCTTTTTATTCTGAAGATGTTGATGATGACTGTAATTGGGTGATGGTGGTGGTATGTTTTGATGATGTCTTCTTCTTACATATTCCCAATTGGTTTTACTTTTACCTTTATCGACATCATCTTTATTAGTTTTGTTCTTAATTTCTTCAGACATATGCAGAGATTTGAGTATTCAAAAATTCAAGAAATTGAAGTCTGGAACCCTAGAATCATTAGTAGTATTTGTAAGTTGTTAAACTAGTAATAGTTATAAGATACACCCAGTAACGATTGCAGGGTAATGAATTTTCTAGGGTTTTTTTTTCCGGTGATCAAAACTCAAAAATCTTTTAAATAGATTTGTGTTTCAGAGACCGAGTTGGTGTTGGAATCCCCTTCGCAGGCTTTTTGAGAGATAGCTCGTTTCAGGACTAATCAATTATTCAGCGCCACATCAGCACCTCCATATCACTTTTTTTTCAAGACTAAATCTGAACTAAACACTTCCAACAATGACATATCTCCTCAAATAAATTGAGACCCACTTAAATTATTTAATTAAAGATATTACAAGCTTTAATGCTCATGATACAAGCAATATATACGTCCAGCAGTCCTCAAATATGTTGTAAAGGCGGAAGAGCTGGGCTAGACCCCTGGACTAGAGCTGGGCTAAATGGTGCCACCAGTGTCCTCCTGAACTAAAACTTGGGCGGAGCCTGGCACTCTTATAAGAAAAAAAACTTCTTTAAAAATAAATATGTAATATTTATTTATATTTTTATGTATATAAATTTTAATTTAACTTTTTTTTTTAGCGAAAAGGGGGCATATCATGTATAATGAAACAGTTCGAGCAACATACAAAGCATAAAGACTTGAGAAACCAATGATGAAAAGTTACAATACTGAAGTAAAACTAAACAAAATT